>NC_059523.1:10030000-10252500 GCF_905147795.1 Pieris rapae | reverse complement strand
TGCCACCCTCATCCAACAATACGATTGGGCGGTAAGCAGAAGGGGATGTTTCGATTTTTCCGGGCTTCTTTAGCAGCACTAATTTCCCAGTCTTCCAGGCGGAGGGAAACTCTCCCTTCTGCATGATTTGCGTCAACAAACTGCAGAACCTCCACGCCAATTCTTCGTCCTTAAGGGCGAGAGCCCACACCTTGCCATGAATGCCATCAGGGCCTGGAGCTGTGTTTTTAGCGGCGACCTTTGCCAATGCTGCTTCTAATTCTTCAGGCGTCACGCGTATTGACTCTTCGCTTGGAATCGAGTACGGATGCGCTGGGGTAGGTGTACGCCCATTCCCACGTGGAAACAGGGTGGATACCACCGAGTCAAGAAGCGAAGGTTGCATGGTGGACGTCAGTGGCGGCGCCCGGGGTCGCAATTTGCTCATTACAAGTCGAAAGGGGCGGCCCCAGGGATCTTGTTGCAACGTGTTAAGAAACTCATTCCAAGCATTTTCTTTGGACCTTGCTATTGCTACCCTTAGATCCTTTTTTGCAGCTTGATAGTCTACGTATAGCCGTTCCTCTTCATCTTGACTGCGACGTGCTAGCGGTCGGCGCCTGTACCGCGTAAACATCCTCCGCGATCTCACACAGATTGATCGAAGACCAGCTAGTTCGTCAGACCACCAGTAAACTTTATCCCTCGGCCTCAAAATTCGTACGCGTCTCATTGACGCCTCTGATAGGTCTGCTAACGCTTTTGCATGCCACCGAACTTCACTTTCTATATCAGCATTAGTGCGGCTGGAACACCAGGACTTAACTATTGTCGCCTCTTCGAACACGACTCTATCCAACGACCTCAGCGACCATTTAGGGCCGATTTCAGACGGAATGAGACTCTGCTCAGCCGATCTAGCAGACGACAATGGAGGGATACGGAATTGGATGTATCTATGGTCCGACAGTGTTTCTACCTTTGTCATAACCTCCCAATCTTCAACGCGACGAGCAAGACAGGAACTCGCAAAAGTGACATCAACGATGGAGCCTCCCGCTCTGCGTACGCACGTGTGCTCGGAGCCTTTATTTAATACTGTCAAATTGTACATTGCGGCCCATCGTAACAAGGCCTGTCCTCGTCCACGGTCATCCAGCGTCCCCCACGCAGTCGACTTTGCGTTGAAGTCACCGGCGACAATTACCTCGTGGGGTCGGGCCCAATCTACCAGTGAGCCTATCTCGACTAAAAACCGCTCGAACTCGGCGAGTGTCTTGTTGGGTGAAAAGTAGGCGCTTATTACTACCAGATTCTCCGAGACTCGGACGGCGACACACCCGCGACCCTTTAGGTGCGGTCCCGCAAGTGCCATCTGGTCCCCGTCGAGTATAACGGCTGCGAGGCCTTCCGTATCCACAATCCAATTTGAAGCGGTCCTCAGCTCTGAGATATATGGTTCTGACACCATTGCAACATTAATGGACCACTGTGCCATGCTTTGTGTCAGAAGATCCTGGGCATTGGCACAGTGGTTGAGGTTACATTGGAGGAACCGTACCGTGCTAGGCATTTACGATTTTATCTGTAAGCATTGCTGCCCCGTCCGGTGGGGCGGACCCGGTCGAAACCATGTTGTGCCGCGGCGTCTCTCTTCTAGCAACTTTGGCGCTAGGGGCCGGACATTTAGCGCTCCCTAGCCGATGGTCTGCCTTTCGGCCCGCTTCCGTGCAAAGGACGCACACGGGTTTGCCCTCGCAAGTCGCGGCCCGGTGGCCTGGTTGTGCGCAGCGGTAGCAGAGATTGCTACGATCAGCGCCAAACGTGCACCGGCTGGCTACGTGCCCACTTTGAAGGCACCGGTAGCACCTAATTTCCTTGCGTTCCAGTAAGGTTACCCTTGCTGCGACCCAGCCTATGAGTAGTCGTCCCTCGGTGATTTTCTTGGCCGCAAGAATTGGACACCGAACCCAGGCTCCAAACAATCCAGTTCTGTCTGGCCGAACCTCACTCACTATTACTTGTTCGCGGTTGCAGCCCCCAATCTCCGCTATCGCCTTTTTGATATCGTCCGACGTTACAGAGTCATCGAGGCCGGCCACTCGTACCTCGGCACACTTCTCCGGCCTCGACACGCTCACCCCGCTAGCATAGATTTCTTTCAGTTTACTAGCAAGGACATCGGCCTTGTCTCCACTGCGTGATCCGGGTAGCTCTAGTATCACCGCTCCCGTCGCCGCCCGCTTAAATTTGACGGCTTCTATGCCCAAATCACTTAGTTTAATTTTTTCCTTTGCCTCCCGTAATACAGAGGCGTAGGTCTGTTCTTTTTCGGTGATTGTAAGCACAACGGCCGTGGATCTCGGGGCTCTCAGCTTTGCTCGTGGCCGTTGAGTAGTCGTAGCCGCGGGCTTTACGATGGCAGCGGTTGGGGTATTCTTGGCCTGTTTACGCTTACTTTGCACTGTTATCCACTCTTGCTCGCAGTTTGCCTCTGGGTTGCTCTGGGTTGGTGGGATCTGCGCACTTACTGCATCGGGTGCATTGTTAGCATCAGGTGCCCGCAGCTTCTTTCCTTTCCTAGATTTTCTCTTCTCCCCTATCGAGTGTTCTTCTATGCTCTTTGTCGTAGAGTCCTCAATTGGAATCGGATCCGCGGCTAATGGTGGCCGAATTTTCGGTTCCGCATTTAATCGAGGCTCCAGGTTTGCGAGTCTCGCGCTAAGACATTCGCCCATTTGCCTCATTAAACGACCTTCCAGCTCGGCTAAGAGTTGTGGTAGCTGCGAAGATGGTGAAGAAGTCCGTAATGGCTCTTTATGCACCGGTTTCCTTGAGCACTCTTGTATCAGGGTTCTCAACTCAGCCATTTCTTTTTGAAGTGCTTCCACCTGTCCACGAAGTCTCTCATTTTCGTTCCGGAGTCATTTTTTCCTATGGCAGTAATGGCCTCAACTTCACGGTCTCCTGTGCTGTTATTTGGACTCAATATGGGTAGTGGAGTTCGCACCAGCATAACTCTACAATCTTTGAGTGGGACGGGCGTACTCCGGTTAGACATCTCGCCTCCGTCCCTTGTATTCTCCTTCACATCACCACATCCTACCACTCTTCTCTCCTCATCCTTCTCTTCCTCATGAGTTTTGCCCCCCCCCAGAGTACGGTGGGGCTGAGCCATGGCATCGCCATGGGTGGGATTTAACCCACCTGGGGTAGTTAAACGTGTATTCGAACTCATGCTTGCTTTTATTTGACCAGGGGCCGCTCCCCTGTGGCCCTCTTTAAGACCCATGTACCGCAGCCGAGTGCCCGAGCTGTAGCGAGTCCTCGCCGTCACTCCGGAGGGAACCGGGGACGCGTTTTTTTTTTTTTGTTTTTTGGCGCTAGGCATTGACCTGCCCGTCAACGACCTCAATTCCTCATAGAGGGGATTAGGTGTCCGACGCCACGCTCATCAGCGCCGAACGTTAGGGGATTTTTGTATCAAGGTTTCCTTCCTCTTGTTGCCCAATAAGGCCTCTCCTTCAATTGAACACAGAACAATCACAAGCTGAAGAGTATTCGAGCGTTCGCCGCTATACGCTGACTATATCGCCAAAAGGTATATCCAATAATTGCCGGTTCCGCTGGCTATCCATCGTTCCACTGCACTTTGGCCCAAGAAGACAACAACAACACCAGATTTAATATTAGTTCTCCCGAGATTATTGTTTGCACCCCGCAAGTTCGCGTGGCATGTAGCTACACCGCATCTAGCACGTTTCTTAGAAAAGAAAGAGTCGAGAGCAGATGAGGCCCAGAGTCAAGTACGCAGTAGCGCTATGAAGCAGACCCCCTCCCTGGCCGCCTCCGGCACACTCCAAAGAACACCAATCGGGAACGTCGAATAAGTAAAAGTCCCTCAGTTTCACCTTTGAGATCAAATGATCTCTCCAGCTTGCTAAGGGCTCACGGAAAACTTTTCCGCTGGGCGCTGATGCCCTCTCCAGAGACTAGCCTTCGAAGTGAAGGCCAGCCTATACCTCCTTATTTGCTTCCCCTTTACGACGGCATTGCTGCAATCGTTCCAGGTACTAAGCCCCCCCGGCACGACAAGCCTAGGAGCCGCGGGTAAATTCGTCCGCGGAGGGGGGGAACCTAACCTAACCTAACCTAACCTAACCTAACCTAACCTTTTTTTTTTTTTTTTTTTTTTTCCTGGGGAAACCCGATTACGGGCGCCCGCGCCTGGGCAAGTTGTTAAGTGGCGCGGGGAGTGTGGGGGTCAAGGCCGTAAAATACGATGACCCCATACCCACTAAAACCACCAGGGCCCACTGTTCGCTATTAGACGAGGGCGGGTAACAGCTAGGCCTTTTCACCGCGCCCCGTCTAGCGACTGCCGCTTTCGCGACTCTCTGTTACTCTCTCGATACCACACTAGTAATAAGCCCTTTGTTTTTTTTTTTTTTTTTTTTTTTTTTTTTTTTTTTTTTTTTTTCCCCTCCCTTTTACTCCTTTTGTTTTTTTTTTTTGTTAATAATTTTTTTCTTTTTTTTTTTTTTTCTTTTTCTAATTTTTTTTCCCTTTTTTTGTTAATTTTTTTTTTTTTTTTTTTTTTTTTTTTTTTTTTTTTTTTTTTTTTTTTTTTTAACATTCTCGGGCTCTCTCCGCTTCCTCCTTGAGCCGCATCACCACGCCACAGAATCTTGTTAGGACGGTCCACTTGTCAAGGTCGTCCACCGCCTTCTTAATAACTTCAGGCAAGCCCAGGTCCGTCCCGAAGGCCGCAACCAGGTGGCGCCTCTCCTCCGCCCACGCCGGACAAGCCGCTAGAGTGTGCGCGGCATCATCGTTATCCCCTTGGCAGTGGTGGCACGCAGGGGTCGGTTCCCGTCTGATGCGGTGGAGGTATTTGCCAAAACAGCCATGGCCTGTTATGACCTGCACCAGACGAAAGGATAACGGGCCGCGCTTCTTCTCCAACCACTTGCTTAGGACGGGCAATATGGCACTTATTGTATATCCGCCCATCTCTGCCCTGTCTAAGTCGGTTCTCCAGTCTTGTATCACGCGCTGGCAGGCATCCAGGCGCCAGGAGCGTATGGTCTCTGTGTCCGGTTCTCTCCCTGCTTCACGCGTATCAGCCCTGCGCCAATAGACGTCTGCCAGAGCGGTAGCCTCGAGGTGCCAGGGCGCGGAACCTGCGATCAAACACACGGCATCGTATGACACCGTGCGGTACGCTCGCGCAACCTTAATCGTCATTAGTTTTTGATAACGCCTCAGAAGCTGCTTGTTCTTGCGGGACAGCTTATCAGCCCATATTGGGCACCCGTACATAGCTTGCGACTTGACGACGCCGGAGTAGAGTCGACGACACCCCTCGCTCGGCCCGCCTAGATTTGGCATAATCCGGCTAAGAGCCATTGCAGTGGCGGTGAGCTTCGGGGCAAGTGCCGCAAAATGTGCTCTAAACGTCCACCGGGAATCTAGTACTAGGCCCAGATATTTCAGGGATTTTCCTACCCCGATGGACACTCCCGCAACGACGATGTGCGCACCCGCTGGAGGCGCTCGCCCCGGGCCGTGAAAACAGATCGCTTCGGACTTCTCCAGCGCGACACGCAGCCCGAGGTGTCTTATCTGCGCTACGACTTGAGCTACCCCAGCAGTTACGCGACGGCTCGCCTCGACGTAGGAACTAGCAGATGCCACAACCAAGGTATCGTCGGCGTAACAAATGACCCTAACACCTATAGACAGAGATGTCTTAATGATGCAATTGTAGCCTATATTCCAAAGCAGGGGCCCCAGAACGGACCCTTGAGGTACACCACATGTGACTCGGTAGCTTCTCCAAGAATCCCTACCCGGGAACACAATTTTACGATCGCACAGGTACGATTCTACTAGCCTCTGGAGATATAACGGTATCCCATGATGTACTAAGCCTCGCAGAACAGCCTCGTGAGGAATGGTGTTGAAGGCGTTGGCGATGTCAAGGGACACCGCCAGTACAACTCCACCCTGCTCCGTGGTCTCCTCGCTGATTTCTCGCACCTCTGCGATTGCGTCCACAGTAGACCGCGACCGCCGGAAGCCAAACTGAGCACTGTGCAGATCTGGTCCGATGGTTTCTAGATGTCTATTTATTCTTTTAGCCATGATCCGCTCCAAGATTTTGCCACCCTCATCCAACAATACGATTGGGCGGTAAGCAGAAGGGGATGTTTCGATTTTTCCGGGCTTCTTTAGCAGCACTAATTTCCCAGTCTTCCAGGCGGAGGGAAACTCTCCCTTCTGCATGATTTGCGTCAACAAACTGCAGAACCTCCACGCCAATTCTTCGTCCTTAAGGGCGAGAGCCCACACCTTGCCATGAATGCCATCAGGGCCTGGAGCTGTGTTTTTAGCGGCGACCTTTGCCAATGCTGCTTCTAATTCTTCAGGCGTCACGCGTATTGACTCTTCGCTTGGAATCGAGTACGGATGCGCTGGGGTAGGTGTACGCCCATTCCCACGTGGAAACAGGGTGGATACCACCGAGTCAAGAAGCGAAGGTTGCATGGTGGACGTCAGTGGCGGCGCCCGGGGTCGCAATTTGCTCATTACAAGTCGAAAGGGGCGGCCCCAGGGATCTTGTTGCAACGTGTTAAGAAACTCATTCCAAGCATTTTCTTTGGACCTTGCTATTGCTACCCTTAGATCCTTTTTTGCAGCTTGGTAGTCTACGTATAGCCGTTCCTCTTCATCTTGACTGCGACGTGCTAGCGGTCGGCGCCTGTACCGCGTAAACATCCTCCGCGATCTCACACAGATTGATCGAAGACCAGCTAGTTCGTCAGACCACCAGTAAACTTTATCCCTCGGCCTCAAGATTCGTACGCGTCTCATTGACGCCTCTGATAGGTCTGCTAACGCTTTTGCATGCCACCGAACTTCACTTTCTATATCAGCATTAGTGCGGCTGGAACACCAGGACTTAACTATTGTCGCCTCTTCGAACACGACTCTATCCAACGACCTCAGCGACCATTTAGGGCCGATTTCAGACGGAATGAGACTCTGCTCAGCCGATCTAGCAGACGACAATGGAGGGATACGGAATTGGATGTATCTATGGTCCGACAGTGTTTCTACCTTTGTCATAACCTCCCAATCTTCAACGCGACGAGCAAGACAGGAACTCGCAAAAGTGACATCAACGATGGAGCCTCCCGCTCTGCGTACGCACGTGTGCTCGGAGCCTTTATTTAATACTGTCAAATTGTACATTGCGGCCCATCGTAACAAGGCCTGTCCTCGTCCACGGTCATCCAGCGTCCCCCACGCAGTCGACTTTGCGTTGAAGTCACCGGCGACAACTACCTCGTGGGGTCGGGCCCAATCTACCAGTGAGCCTATCTCGACTAAAAACCGCTCGAACTCGGCGAGTGTCTTGTTGGGTGAAAAGTAGGCGCTTATTACTACCAGATTCTCCGAGACTCGGACGGCGACACACCCGCGACCCTTTAGGTGCGGTCCCGCAAGTGTCATCTGGTCCCCGTCGAGTATAACGGCTGCGAGGCCTTCCGTATCCACAATCCAATTTGAAGCGGTCCTCAGCTCTGAGATATATGGTTCTGACACCATTGCAACATTAATGGACCACTGTGCCATGCTTTGTGTCAGAAGATCCTGGGCGTTGGCACAGTGGTTGAGGTTACATTGGAGGAACCGTACCGTGCTAGGCATTTACGATTTTATCTGTAAGCATTGCTGCCCCGTCCGGTGGGGCGGACCCGGTCGGAACCATGTTGTGCCGCGGCGTCTCTCTTCTAGCAACTTTGGCGCTAGGGGCCGGACATTTAGCGCTCCCTAGCCGATGGTCTGCCTTTCGGCCCGCTTCCGTGCAAAGGACGCACACGGGTTTGCCCTCGCAAGTCGCGGCCCGGTGGCCTGGTTGTGCGCAGCGGTAGCAGAGATTGCTACGATCAGCGCCAAACGTGCACCGGCTCGCTACGTGCCCGCTTTGAAGGCACCGGTAGCACCTAATTTCCTTGCGTTCCAGTAAGGTTACCCTTGCTGCGACCCAGCCTATGAGTAGTCGTCCCTCGGTGATTTTCTTGGCCGCAAGAATTGGACACCGAACCCAGGCTCCAAACAATCCAGTTCTGTCTGGCCGAACCTCACTCACTATTACTTGTTCGCGGTTGCAGCCCCCAATCTCCGCTATCGCCTTTTTGATATCGTCCGACGTTACAGAGTCATCGAGGCCAGCCACTCGTACCTCGGTACACTTCTCCGGCCTCGACACGCTCACCCCGCTAGCATAGATTTCTTTCAGTTTACTAGCAAGGGCATCGGCCTTGTCTCCACTGCGTGATCCGGGTAGCTCTAATATCACCGCTCCCGTCGCCGCCCGCTTAAATTTGACGGCTTCTATGCCCAAATCACTTAGTTTAATTTTTTCCTTTGCCTCCCGTAATACAGAGGCGTAGGTCTGTTCTTTTTCGGTGATTGTAAGCACAACGGCCGTGGATTTCGGGGCTCTCAGCTTTGCTCGTGGCCGTTGAGTAGTCGTAGCCGCGGGCTTTACGATGCCAGCGGTTGGGGTATTCTTGGCCTGTTTACGCTTACTTTGCACTGTTATCCACTCTTGCTCGCAGTTTGCCTCTGGGTTGCTCTGGGTTGGTGGGATCTGCGCACTTGCTGCATCGGGTGCATTGTTAGCATCAGGTGCCCGCAGCTTCTTTCCTTTCCTAGATTTTCTCTTCTCCCCTATCGAGTGTTCTTCTATGCTCTTTGTCGTAGAGTCCTCAATTGGAATCGGATCCGCGGCTAATGGTGGCCGAATTTTCGGTTCCGCATTTAATCGAGGCTCCAGGTTTGCGAGTCTCGCGCTAAGACATTCGCCCATTTGCCTCATTAAACGACCTTCCAGCTCGGCTAAGAGTTGTGGTAGCTGCGAAGATGGTGAAGAAGTCCGTAATGGCTCTTTATGCACCGGTTTCCTTGAGCACTCTTGTATCAGGGTTCTCAACTCAGCCATTTCTTTTTGAAGTGCTTCCACCTGTCCACGAAGTCTCTCATTTTCGCTCCGGAGCGCCCTCGTTTCCTCGCTGACTGTACGGTCAGCTAGCTCTTCGGCGTCTCTACGGATCGAGGTTACCGCCTGTTTTAGCGCTGAGACAAAAGTGCCCTTCAGGTTACTCGAGTGTCGAGCGACTTTATCCACTGCAGCGAGGCTGGCCTCAATCCTCACCTTTGGATCAGCGTGACGTTCGGTTTGCGCTGTGTTTCCAGTTTTTGTTGGGGGACTGGGGGTCGCCTCTAGTAATTCTGCTTCAACCCTCCTCTCCCGTTCTACTCGTTGGAGTTTACTTAATGCAGCCCGCGACTTTCTCGTCGAGTGAGGGGTTCCAGCGTCGCTAGAGCTGCATTCTTCCTTCCTTCTTTTCCGACGAAAAAATCGCGCCGGTCGCCCTTGTACATGTGGTGAGTTGATGGAGGTAAACGATACGTCAGCGCTGAGCATCTCACAGCTCGTCTCCAGGCTGGCCTCCATCACTTGTCGTCCGACATTTTTTCCTATGGCAGTAATGGCCTCAACTTCACGGTCTCCTGTGCTGTTATTTGGACTCAATATGGGTAGTGGAGTTCGCACCAACATAACTCTACAATCTTTGAGTGGGACGGGCGTACTCCGGTTAGACATCTCGCCTCCGTCCCTTGTATTCTCCTTCACATCACCACATCCTACCACTCTTCTCTCCTCATCCTTCTCTTCCTCATGAGTTTTGCCCCCCCCCAGAGTACGGTGGGGCTGAGCCATGGCATCGCCATGGGTGGGATTTAACCCACCTGGGGTAGTTAAACGTGTATTCGAACTCATGCTTGCTTTTATTTGACCAGGGGCCGCTCCCCTGTGGCCCTCTTTAAGACCCATGTACCGCAGCCGAGTGCCCGAGCTGTAGCGAGTCCTCGCCGTCACTCCGGAGGGAACCGGGGACGCGTTTTTTTTTTTTTTTTTTTTTTTTTGGCGCTAGGCATTGACCTGCCCGTCAACGACCTCAATTCCTCATAGAGGGGATTAGGTGTCCGACGCCACGCTCATCAGCGCCGAACGTTAGGGGATTTTTGTATCAAGGTTTCCTTCCTCTTGTTGCCCAATAAGGCCTCTCCTTCAATTGAACACAGAACAATCACAAGCTGAAGAGAATTCGAGCGTTCGCCGCCATACGCTGAATATATCGCCAAAAGGTATATCCAATAATTGCCGGTTCCGCCGGCTATCCATCGTTCCACTGCACTTTGGCCCAAGAGCACAACAACAACACCAGATTTAATATTGGTTCTCCCGAGATTATTGTTTGCACCCCGTAAGTTCGCGTGGCATGAAGCTACACCGCATCTAGCACGTTTCTTAGAAAAGAAAGAGTCGAGAGCAGATGAGGCCCGGAGTCAAGTACGCAGTAGCGCTATGAAGCAGACCCCTTCCCTGGCCGCCTCCGGCACACTCAAAAGAACACCAGTCGGGAACGTCGATTAAGTAAAAGTCCCTCAGTTTCACCTTTGAGATCAAATGATCTCTCCAGCTTGCTAAGGGCTCACGGAAATCTTTCCGCTGGGCGCTGATGCCCTCTCCAGAGACTAGCCTTCGAAGTGAAGGCCAGCCTTTACCTCCTTATTTGCTTCCCCTTTACGACGGCATTGCTGCAGTCGTTCCAGGTACTAAGCCCCCCCGGCACGACAAGCCTAGGAGCCGCGGGTAAATTCGTCCGCGGAGGGGGGGAACCTAACCTAACCTAACCTAACCTTTTTTTTTTTTTTTTTTACCTGGGGAAACCCGATTACGGGCGCCCGCGCCTGGGCAAGTTGTTAAGTGGCGCGGGGAGTGTGGGGGTCAAGGCCGTAAAATACGATGACCCCATACCCACTAAAACCACCAGGGCCCACTGTTCGCTATTAGACGAGGGCGGGTAACAGCTAGGCCTTTTCACCGCGCCCCGTCTAGCGACTGCCGCTTTCGCGACTCTCTGTTACTCTCTCGATACCACACTAGTAATAAGCCCTTTGTTTTTTTTTTTTTTTTTTTTTTATTTTTTTCCCTCCCTTTTACTCCTTTTGTTTTTTTTGTTAATTTTTTTTTTTCTTTTTTTTTTTTTTTTTTTTTTTCTTATTTTTTTCCCTTTTTTTGTTAATATATTTTTTTTTTTTTTTTTTTTTTTTTTTTAACATTCTCGGGCTCTCTCCGCTTCCTCCTTGAGCCGCATCACCACGCCACAGAATCTTGTTAGGACGGTCCACTTGTCAAGGTCGTCCACCGCCTTCTTAATAACTTCAGGCAAGCCCAGGTCCGTCCCGAAGGCCGCAACCAGGTGGCGCCTCTCCTCCGCCCACGCCGGACAAGCCGCTAGAGTGTGCGCGGCATCATCGTTATCCCCTTGGCAGTGGTGGCACGCAGGGGTCGGTTCCCGTCTGATGCGGTGGAGGTATTTGCCAAAACAGCCATGGCCTGTTATGACCTGCACCAGACGAAAGGATAACGGGCCGCGCTTCTTCTCCAACCACTTGCTTAGGACGGGCAATATGGCACTTATTGTATATCCGCCCATCTCTGCCCTGTCTAAGTCGGTTCTCCAGTCTTGTATCACGCGCTGGCAGGCATCCAGGCGCCAGGAGCGTATGGTCTCTGTGTCCGGTTCTCTCCTTGCTTCACGCGTATCAGCCCTGCGCCAATAGACGTCTGCCAGAGCGGTAGCCTCGAGGTGCCAGGGCGCGGAACCTGCGATCAAACACACGGCATCGTATGACACCGTGCGGTACGCTCGCGCAACCTTAATCGTCATTAGTTTTTGATAACGCCTCAGAAGCTGCTTGTTCTTGCGGGACAGCTTATCAGCCCATATTGGGCACCCGTACATAGCTTGCGACTTGACGACGCCGGAGTAGAGTCGACGACACCCCTCGTTCGGCCCGCCTAGATTTGGCATAATCCGGCTAAGAGCCATTGCAGTGGCGGTGAGCTTCGGGGCAAGTGCCGCAAAATGTGCTCTAAACGTCCACCGGGAATCTAGTACTAGGCCCAGATATTTCAGGGATTTTCCTACCTCGATGGACACTCCCGCAACGACGATGTGCGCACCCGCTGGAGGCGCTCGCCCCGGGCCGTGAAAACAGATCGCTTCGGACTTCTCCAGCGCGACACGCAGCCCGAGGTGTCTTATCTGCGCTACGACTTGAGCTACCCCAGCAGTTACGCGACGGCTCGCCTCGACGTAGGAACTAGCAGATGCCACAACCAAGGTATCGTCGGCGTAACAAATGACCCTAACACCTATAGACAGAGATGTCTTAATGATGCAATTGTAGCCTATATTCCAAAGCAGGGGCCCCAGAACGGACCCTTGAGGTACACCACATGTGACTCGGTAGCTTCTCCAAGAATCCCTACCCGGGAACACAATTTTACGATCGCACAGGTACGATTCTACTAGCCTCTGGAGATATAACGGTATCCCATGATGTACTAAGCCTCGCAGAACAGCCTCGTGAGGAATGGTGTTGAAGGCGTTGGCGATGTCAAGGGACACCGCCAGTACAACTCCACCCTGCTCCGTGGTCTCCTCGCTGATTTCTCGCACCTCTGCGATTGCGTCCACAGTAGACCGCGACCGCCGGAAGCCAAACTGAGCACTGTGCAGATCTGGTCCGATGGTTTCTAGATGTCTATTTATTCTTTTAGCCATGATCCGCTCCAAGATTTTGCCACCCTCATCCAACAATACGATTGGGCGGTAAGCAGAAGGGGATGTTTCGATTTTTCCGGGCTTCTTTAGCAGCACTAATTTCCCAGTCTTCCAGGCGGAGGGAAACTCTCCCTTCTGCATGATTTGCGTCAACAAACTGCAGAACCTCCACGCCAATTCTTCGTCCTTAAGGGCGAGAGCCCACACCTTGCCATGAATGCCATCAGGGCCTGGAGCTGTGTTTTTAGCGGCGACCTTTGCCAATGCTGCTTCTAATTCTTCAGGCGTCACGCGTATTGACTCTTCGCTTGGAATCGAGTACGGATGCGCTGGGGTAGGTGTACGCCCATTCCCACGTGGAAACAGGGTGGATACCACCGAGTCAAGAAGCGAAGGTTGCATGGTGGACGTCAGTGGCGGCGCCCGGGGTCGCAATTTGCTCATTACAAGTCGAAAGGGGCGGCCCCAGGGATCTTGTTGCAACGTGTTAAGAAACTCATTCCAAGCATTTTCTTTGGACCTTGCTATTGCTACCCTTAGATCCTTTTTTGCAGCTTGGTAGTCTACGTATAGCCGTTCCTCTTCATCTTGACTGCGACGTGCTAGCGGTCGGCGCCTGTACCGCGTAAACATCCTCCGCGATCTCACACAGATTGATCGAAGACCAGCTAGTTCGTCAGACCACCAGTAAACTTTATCCCTCGGCCTCAAGATTCGTACGCGTCTCATTGACGCCTCTGATAGGTCTGCTAACGCTTTTGCATGCCACCGAACTTCACTTTCTATATCAGCATTAGTGCGGCTGGAACACCAGGACTTAACTATTGTCGCCTCTTCGAACACGACTCTATCCAACGACCTCAGCGACCATTTAGGGCCGATTTCAGACGGAATGAGACTCTGCTCAGCCGATCTAGCAGACGACAATGGAGGGATACGGAATTGGATGTATCTATGGTCCGACAGTGTTTCTACCTTTGTCATAACCTCCCAATCTTCAACGCGACGAGCAAGACAGGAACTCGCAAAAGTGACATCAACGATGGAGCCTCCCGCTCTGCGTACGCACGTGTGCTCGGAGCCTTTATTTAATACTGTCAAATTGTACATTGCGGCCCATCGTAACAAGGCCTGTCCTCGTCCACGGTCATCCAGCGTCCCCCACGCAGTCGACTTTGCGTTGAAGTCACCGGCGACAATTACCTCGTGGGGTCGGGCCCAGTCTACCAGTGAGCCTATCTCGACTAAAAACCGCTCGAACTCGGCGAGTGTCTTGTTGGGTGAAAAGTAGGCGCTTATTACTACCAGATTCTCCGAGACTCGGACGGCGACACACCCGCGACCCTTTAGGTGCGGTCCCGCAAGTGCCATCTGGTCCCCGTCGAGTATAACGGCTGCGAGGCCTTCCGTATCCACAATCCAATTTGAAGCGGTCCTCAGCTCTGAGATATATGGTTCTGACACCATTGCAACATTAATGGACCACTGTGCCATGCTTTGTGTCAGAAGATCCTGGGCATTGGCACAGTGGTTGAGGTTACATTGGAGGAACCGTACCGTGCTAGGCATTTACGATTATATCTGTAAGCATTGCTTCCCCGTCCGGTGGGGCGGACCCGGTCGGAACCATGTTGTGCCGCGGCGTCTCTCTTCTAGCAACTTTGGCGCTAGGGGCCGGACATTTAGCGCTCCCTAGCCGATGGTCTGCCTTTCGGCCCGCTTCCGTGCAAAGGACGCACACGGGTTTGCCCTCGCAAGTCGCGGCCCGGTGGCCTGGTTGTGCGCAGCGGTAGCAGAGATTGCTACGATCAGCGCCAAACGTGCACCGGCTCGCTACGTGCCCGCTTTGAAGGCACCGGTAGCACCTAATTTCCTTGCGTTCCAGTAAGGTTACTCTTGCTGTGACCCAGCCTATTAGTAGTCGTCCCTCGGTGATTTTCTTGGCCGCAAGAATTGGACACCGAACCCAGGCTCCAAACAATCCAGTTCTGTCTGGCCGAACCTCACTCACTATTACTTGTTCGCGGTTGCAGCCCCCAATCTCCGCTATCGCCTTTTTGATATCGTCCGACGTTACAGAGTCATCGAGGCCAGCCACTCGTACCTCGGCACACTTCTCCGGCCTCGACACACTCACTCCGCTAGCATAGATTTCTTTCAGTTTACTGGCAAGGGCATCAGCCTTGTCTCCACTGCGTGATCCGGGTAGCTCTAGTATCACCGCTCCCGTCGCCGCCCGCTTAAATTTGATGGCTTCTATGCCCAGATCACTTAGTTTAATTTTTTCCTTTGCCTCCCGTAGTACAGAGGCGTAGGTCTGTTCTTTTTCGGTGATTGTAAGCACAACGGCCGTGGATCTCGGGGCTCTCAGCTTTGCTCGCGGCCGTTGAGTAGACGTAGCCGCGGGCTTTACGATGCCAGCGGTTGGGGTATTCTTGGCCTGTTTACGCTTACTTTGCACTGTTTTCCACTCTTGCTCGCAGTTTGCCTCTGGGTTGCTCTGGGTTGGTGGGATCTGCGCACTTACTGCATCGGGTGCATTGTTAGCATCAGGTGCCCGCAGCTTCTTTCCTTTCCTAGATTTTCTCTTCTCCCCTATCGAGTGTTCTTCTATGCTCTTTGTCGTAGAGTCCTCAATTGGAATCGGATCCGCGGCTAATGGTGGCCGAATTTTCGGTTCCGCATTTAATCGAGGCTCCAGGTTTGCGAGTCTCGCGCTAAGACATTCGCCCATTTGTCTCATTAAACGACCTTCCAGCTCGGCTAAGAGTTGTGGTAGCTGCGAAGATGGTGAAGAAGTCCGTAATGGCTCTTTATGCACCGGTTTCCTGGAGCACTCTTGTATCAGGGTTCTCAACTCAGCCATTTCTTTTTGAAGTGCTTCCACCTGTCCACGAAGTCTCTCATTTTCGCTCCGGAGCGCCCTCGTTTCCTCGCTGACTGTACGGTCAGCTAGCTCTTCGGCGTCTCTACGGATCGAGGTTACCGCCTGTTTTAGCGCTGAGACAAAAGTGCCCTTCAGGTTACTCGAGTGTCGGGCGACTTTATCCACTGCAGCGAGGCTGGCCTCAATCCTCACCTTTGGATCAGCGTGACGTTCGGTTTGCGCTGTGCTTCCAGTTTTTGTTGGGGGACTGGGGGTCGCCTCTAGTAGTTCTGCTTCAACCCTCTTCTCCCGTTCTACTCGTTGGAGTTTACTTAATGCAGCCCGCGACTTTCTCGTCGAGTGAGGGGTTCCAGCGTCGCTAGAGCTGCATTCTTCCTTCCT
Source organism: Pieris rapae (assembly GCF_905147795.1). Lineage (NCBI taxonomy): Eukaryota > Metazoa > Arthropoda > Insecta > Lepidoptera > Pieridae > Pieris > Pieris rapae. The sequence continues at coordinate 10,236,540 of NC_059523.1, read as the reverse complement.
TCTTTTCCGACGAAAAAATCGCGCCGGTCGCCCTTGTACATGTGGTGAGTTGATGGAGGTAAACGATACGTCAGCGCTGAGCATCTCACAGCTCGTCTCCAGGCTGGCCTCCATCACTTGTCGTCCGACATTTTTTCCTATAGCAGTAATGGCCTCAACTTCACGGTCTCCTGTGCTGTTATTTGGACTCAATATGGGTAGTGGAGTTCGCACCAACATAACTCTACAATCTTTGAGTGGGACGGGCGTACTCCGGTTAGACATCTCGCCTCCGTCCCTTGTATTCTCCTTCACATCACCACATCCTACCACTCTTCTCTCCTCATCCTTCTCTTCCTCATGAGTTTTGCCCCCCCCCAGAGTACGGTGGGGCTGAGCCATGGCATCGCCATGGGTGGGATTTAACCCACCTGGGGTAGTTAAACGTGTATTCGAACTCATGCTTGCTTTTATTTGACCAGGGGCCGCTCCCCTGTGGCCCTCTTTAAGACCCATGTACCGCAGCCGAGTGCCCGAGCTGTAGCGAGTCCTCGCCGTCACTCCGGAGGGAACCGGGGACGCGTCTTTTTTTATTTTTTGGCGCTAGGCATTGACCTGCCCGTCAACGACCTCAATTCCTCATAGAGGGGATTAGGTGTCCGACGCCACGCTCATCAGCGCCGAACGTTAGGGGATTTTTGTATCAAGGTTTCCTTCCTCTTGTTGCCCAATAAGGCCTCTCCTTCAATTGAACACAGAACAATCACAAGCTGAAGAGTATTCGAGCGTTCGCCGCCATACGCTGATTATATCGCCAAAAGGTATATCCAATAATTGCCGGTTCCGCCGGCTATCCATCGTTCCACTGCACTTTGGCCCAAGAACACAACAACAACACCAGATTTAATATTGGTTCTCCCGAGATTATTGTTTGCACCCCGTAAGTTCGCGTGGCATGAAGCTACACCGCATCTAGCACGTTTCTTAGAAAAGAAAGAGTCGAGAGCAGATGAGGCCCGGAGTCAAGTACGCAGTAGCGCTATGAAGCAGACCCCTTCCCTGGCCGCCTCCGGCACACTCAAAAGAACACCAGTCGGGAACGTCGATTAAGTAAAAGTCCCTCAGTTTCACCTTTGAGATCAAATGATCTCTCCAGCTTGCTAAGGGCTCACGGAAATCTTTCCGCTGGGCGCTGATGCCCTCTCCAGAGACTAGCCTTCGAAGTGAAGGCCAGCCTTTACCTCCTTATTTGCTTCCCCTTTACGACGGCATTGCTGCAGTCGTTCCAGGTACTAAGCCCCCCCGGCACGACAAGCCTAGGAGCCGCGGGTAAATTCGTCCGCGGAGGGGGGGAACCTAACCTAACCTAACCTAACCTAACCTAACCTTTTTTTTTTTTTTTTTTTTTTTACAAGCCGCTAGAGTGTGCGCGGCATCATCGTTATCCCCTTGGCAGTGGTGGCACGCAGGGGTCGGTTCCCGTCTGATGCGGTGGAGGTATTTGCCAAAACAGCCATGGCCTGTTATGACCTGCACCAGACGAAAGGACAGCGGGCCGCGCTTCTTCTCCAGCCACTTGGTTAGGACGGGCAATATGGCACTTATTGTATATCCGCCCATCTCTGCCCTGTCTAAGTCGGTTCTCCAGTCTTGTATCACGCGCTGGCAGGCATCCAGGCGCCAGGAGCGTATGGTCTCTGTGTCCGGTTCTCTCCCTGCTTCACGCGTATCAGCCCTGCGCCAATAGACGTCTGCCAGAGCGGTAGCCTCGAGGTGCCAGGGCGCGGAACCTGCGATCAAACACACGGCATCGTATGACACCGTGCGGTACGCTCGCGCAACCTTAATCGTCATTAGTTTTTGATAACGCCTCAGAAGCTGCTTGTTCTTGCGGGACAGCTTATCAGCCCATATTGGGCACCCGTACATAGCTTGCGACTTGACGACGCCGGAGTAGAGTCGACGACACCCCTCGCTCGGCCCGCCTAGATTTGGCATAATCCGGCTAAGAGCCATTGCAGTGGCGGTGAGCTTCGGGGCAAGTGCCGCAAAATGTGCTCTAAACGTCCACCGGGAATCTAGTACTAGGCCCAGATATTTCAGGGATTTTCCTACCTCGATGGACACTCCCGCAACGACGATGTGCGCACCCGCTGGAGGCGCTCGCCCCGGGCCGTGAAAACAGATCGCTTCGGACTTCTCCAGCGCGACACGCAGCCCGAGGTGTCTTATCTGCGCTACGACTTGAGCTACCCCAGCAGTTACGCGACGGCTCGCCTCGACGTAGGAACTGCCAGATGCCACAACCAAGGTATCGTCGGCGTAACAAATGACCCTAACACCTATAGACAGAGATGTCTTAATGATGCAATTGTAGCCTATATTCCAAAGCAGGGGCCCCAGAACGGACCCTTGAGGTACACCACATGTGACTCGGTAGCTTCTCCAAGAATCCCTACCCGGGAACACAATTTTACGATCGCACAGGTACGATTCTACTAGCCTCTGGAGATATAACGGTATCCCATGATGTACTAAGCCTCGCAGAACAGCCTCGTGAGGAATGGTGTTGAAGGCGTTGGCGATGTCAAGGGACACCGCCAGTACAACTCCACCCTGCTCCGTGGTCTCCTCGCTGATTTCTCGCACCTCTGCGATTGCGTCCACAGTAGACCGCGACCGCCGGAAGCCAAACTGAGCACTGTGCAGATCTGGTCCGATGGTTTCTAGATGTCTTTATTTATTTATTTTTATTTTTATTTATTTGGTGCACAAAACACATTATAATCTTTACAAAAATAAACTTAAAACTAATAGTTATGAACAGGATTCTAATGTAAAACCATGTGCACACTGCAAAATTAATGTTACATCAATAAAAGGCTCATAACTAACAAAGGTAACATAGTAAAAAAAAAACAATAATAATAATAATAATAAGTTCCTCGACACCAATATAACGTAACGTTAACCAGGACCACAAGGGTCAGCACTTAACCTACGATGGAGGATGTCTTTAACGACACTAATGAATTTATTGATGTTGCGACAGAATATGTCCACAAGTAAGTGGTTGCTCTTTGCCATCTCGTTATATTGACGAGCCATCCTGGTCAAAGGGTTGTAAAAAGAGATGTTATTCTTATAAGTTTGAAGGGAAAATAAATTGACTTCGTTAGCTCTACGGGCACTAAATCTAATGTTAAGGCTAATGTGAGCTAGTAGTTCGGGAGAGTCTATAATGGAGTGGGTGATTTTGTAAAGGTAAACTAAGTCGAAGACTATGCGTCTATTTATTCTTTTAGCCATGATCCGCTCCAAGATTTTGCCACCCTCATCCAACAATACGATTGGGCGGTAAGCAGAAGGGGATGTTTCGATTTTTCCGGGCTTCTTTAGCAGCACTAATTTCCCAGTCTTCCAGGCGGAGGGAAACTCTCCCTTCTGCATGATTTGCGTCAACAAACTGCAGAACCTCCACGCCAATTCTTCGTCCTTAAGGGCGAGAGCCCACACCTTGCCATGAATGCCATCAGGGCCTGGAGCTGTGTTTTTAGCGGCGACCTTTGCCAATGCTGCTTCTAATTCTTCAGGCGTCACGCGTATTGACTCTTCGCTTGGAATCGAGTACGGATGCGCTGGGGTAGGTGTACGCCCATTCCCACGTGGAAACAGGGTGGATACCACCGAGTCAAGAAGCGAAGGTTGCATGGTGGACGTCAGTGGCGGCGCCCGGGGTCGCAATTTGCTCATTACAAGTCGAAAGGGGCGGCCCCAGGGATCTTGTTGCAACGTGTTAAGAAACTCATTCCAAGCATTTTCTTTGGACCTTGCTATTGCTACCCTTAGATCCTTTTTTGCAGCTTGATAGTCTACGTATAGCCGTTCCTCTTCATCTTGACTGCGACGTGCTAGCGGTCGGCGCCTGTACCGCGTAAACATCCTCCGCGATCTCACACAGATTGATCGAAGACCAGCTAGTTCGTCAGACCACCAGTAAACTTTATCCCTCGGCCTCAAAATTCGTACGCGTCTCATTGACGCCTCTGATAGGTCTGCTAACGCTTTTGCATGCCACCGAACTTCACTTTCTATATCAGCATTAGTGCGGCTGGAACACCAGGACTTAACTATTGTCGCCTCTTCGAACACGACTCTATCCAACGACCTCAGCGACCATTTAGGGCCGATTTCAGACGGAATGAGACTCTGCTCAGCCGATCTAGCAGACGACAATGGAGGGATACGGAATTGGATGTATCTATGGTCCGACAGTGTTTCTACCTTTGTCATAACCTCCCAATCTTCAACGCGACGAGCAAGACAGGAACTCGCAAAAGTGACATCAACGATGGAGCCTCCCGCTCTGCGTACGCACGTGTGCTCGGAGCCTTTATTTAATACTGTCAAATTGTACATTGCGGCCCATCGTAACAAGGCCTGTCCTCGTCCACGGTCATCCAGCGTCCCCCACGCAGTCGACTTTGCGTTGAAGTCACCGGCGACAATTACCTCGTGGGGTCGGGCCCAATCTACCAGTGAGCCTATCTCGACTAAAAACCGCTCGAACTCGGCGAGTGTCTTGTTGGGTGAAAAGTAGGCGCTTATTACTACCAGATTCTCCGAGACTCGGACGGCGACACACCCGCGACCCTTTAGGTGCGGTCCCGCAAGTGCCATCTGGTCCCCGTCGAGTATAACGGCTGCGAGGCCTTCCGTATCCACAATCCAATTTGAAGCGGTCCTCAGCTCTGAGATATATGGTTCTGACACCATTGCAACATTAATGGACCACTGTGCCATGCTTTGTGTCAGAAGATCCTGGGCATTGGCACAGTGGTTGAGGTTACATTGGAGGAACCGTACCGTGCTAGGCATTTACGATTTTATCTGTAAGCATTGCTGCCCCGTCCGGTGGGGCGGACCCGGTCGAAACCATGTTGTGCCGCGGCGTCTCTCTTCTAGCAACTTTGGCGCTAGGGGCCGGACATTTAGCGCTCCCTAGCCGATGGTCTGCCTTTCGGCCCGCTTCCGTGCAAAGGACGCACACGGGTTTGCCCTCGCAAGTCGCGGCCCGGTGGCCTGGTTGTGCGCAGCGGTAGCAGAGATTGCTACGATCAGCGCCAAACGTGCACCGGCTGGCTACGTGCCCACTTTGAAGGCACCGGTAGCACCTAATTTCCTTGCGTTCCAGTAAGGTTACCCTTGCTGCGACCCAGCCTATGAGTAGTCGTCCCTCGGTGATTTTCTTGGCCGCAAGAATTGGACACCGAACCCAGGCTCCAAACAATCCAGTTCTGTCTGGCCGAACCTCACTCACTATTACTTGTTCGCGGTTGCAGCCCCCAATCTCCGCTATCGCCTTTTTGATATCGTCCGACGTTACAGAGTCATCGAGGCCGGCCACTCGTACCTCGGCACACTTCTCCGGCCTCGACACGCTCACCCCGCTAGCATAGATTTCTTTCAGTTTACTAGCAAGGACATCGGCCTTGTCTCCACTGCGTGATCCGGGTAGCTCTAGTATCACCGCTCCCGTCGCCGCCCGCTTAAATTTGACGGCTTCTATGCCCAAATCACTTAGTTTAATTTTTTCCTTTGCCTCCCGTAATACAGAGGCGTAGGTCTGTTCTTTTTCGGTGATTGTAAGCACAACGGCCGTGGATCTCGGGGCTCTCAGCTTTGCTCGTGGCCGTTGAGTAGTCGTAGCCGCGGGCTTTACGATGGCAGCGGTTGGGGTATTCTTGGCCTGTTTACGCTTACTTTGCACTGTTATCCACTCTTGCTCGCAGTTTGCCTCTGGGTTGCTCTGGGTTGGTGGGATCTGCGCACTTACTGCATCGGGTGCATTGTTAGCATCAGGTGCCCGCAGCTTCTTTCCTTTCCTAGATTTTCTCTTCTCCCCTATCGAGTGTTCTTCTATGCTCTTTGTCGTAGAGTCCTCAATTGGAATCGGATCCGCGGCTAATGGTGGCCGAATTTTCGGTTCCGCATTTAATCGAGGCTCCAGGTTTGCGAGTCTCGCGCTAAGACATTCGCCCATTTGCCTCATTAAACGACCTTCCAGCTCGGCTAAGAGTTGTGGTAGCTGCGAAGATGGTGAAGAAGTCCGTAATGGCTCTTTATGCACCGGTTTCCTTGAGCACTCTTGTATCAGGGTTCTCAACTCAGCCATTTCTTTTTGAAGTGCTTCCACCTGTCCACGAAGTCTCTCATTTTCGTTCCGGAGCGCCCTCGTTTCCTCGCTGACTGTACGGTCAGCTAGCTCTTCGGCGTCTCTACGGATCGAGGTTACCGCCTGTTTTAGCGCTGAGACAAAAGTGCCCTTCAGGTTACTCGAGTGTCGGGCGACTTTTTCCACTGCAGCGAGACTGGCCTCAATCCTCACCTTTGGATCAGCGTGACGTTCGGTTTGCGCTGTGCTTCCAGTTTTTGTTGGGGGACTGGGGGTCGCCTCTAGTAGTTCTGCTTCAACCCTCTTCTCCCGTTCTACTCGTTGGAGTTTACTTAATGCAGCCCGCGACTTTCTCGTCGAGTGAGGGGTTCCAGCGTCGCTAGAGCTGCATTCTTCCTTCCTTCTTTTCCGACGAAAAAATCGCGCCGGTCGCCCTTGTACATGTGGTGAGTTGATGGAGGTAAACGATACGTCAGCGCTGAGCATCTCACAGCTCGTCTCCAGGCTGGCCTCCATCACTTGTCGTCCGACATTTTTTCCTATGGCAGTAATGGCCTCAACTTCACGGTCTCCTGTGCTGTTATTTGGACTCAATATGGGTAGTGGAGTTCGCACCAGCATAACTCTACAATCTTTGAGTGGGACGGGCGTACTCCGGTTAGACATCTCGCCTCCGTCCCTTGTATTCTCCTTCACATCACCACATCCTACCACTCTTCTCTCCTCATCCTTCTCTTCCTCATGAGTTTTGCCCCCCCCCAGAGTACGGTGGGGCTGAGCCATGGCATCGCCATGGGTGGGATTTAACCCACCTGGGGTAGTTAAACGTGTATTCGAACTCATGCTTGCTTTTATTTGACCAGGGGCCGCTCCCCTGTGGCCCTCTTTAAGACCCATGTACCGCAGCCGAGTGCCCGAGCTGTAGCGAGTCCTCGCCGTCACTCCGGAGGGAACCGGGGACGCGTTTTTTTTTTTTTGTTTTTTGGCGCTAGGCATTGACCTGCCCGTCAACGACCTCAATTCCTCATAGAGGGGATTAGGTGTCCGACGCCACGCTCATCAGCGCCGAACGTTAGGGGATTTTTGTATCAAGGTTTCCTTCCTCTTGTTGCCCAATAAGGCCTCTCCTTCAATTGAACACAGAACAATCACAAGCTGAAGAGTATTCGAGCGTTCGCCGCTATACGCTGACTATATCGCCAAAAGGTATATCCAATAATTGCCGGTTCCGCTGGCTATCCATCGTTCCACTGCACTTTGGCCCAAGAAGACAACAACAACACCAGATTTAATATTAGTTCTCCCGAGATTATTGTTTGCACCCCGCAAGTTCGCGTGGCATGTAGCTACACCGCATCTAGCACGTTTCTTAGAAAAGAAAGAGTCGAGAGCAGATGAGGCCCAGAGTCAAGTACGCAGTAGCGCTATGAAGCAGACCCCCTCCCTGGCCGCCTCCGGCACACTCCAAAGAACACCAATCGGGAACGTCGAATAAGTAAAAGTCCCTCAGTTTCACCTTTGAGATCAAATGATCTCTCCAGCTTGCTAAGGGCTCACGGAAAACTTTTCCGCTGGGCGCTGATGCCCTCTCCAGAGACTAGCCTTCGAAGTGAAGGCCAGCCTATACCTCCTTATTTGCTTCCCCTTTACGACGGCATTGCTGCAATCGTTCCAGGTACTAAGCCCCCCCGGCACGACAAGCCTAGGAGCCGCGGGTAAATTCGTCCGCGGAGGGGGGGAACCTAACCTAACCTAACCTAACCTAACCTAACCTAACCTAACCTAACCTACAGTCGCAGTCGAACCGCCGCCCTGATCGGTCAGAAAGCGTGCCGCTCCGCCTTTGAAAAATCGTAAAAATAGGTTTTTCGAAGTGAATTAAGCAGTGAAATACGTCATCTGACGCGTCTCGCGACGGTGAATTTAGTGATATATTACACGTGTTTCAAAAATTTCAAAACAGTGCCAAAAAGTGGAAAAAACATTAAAAATAATAAAATTTCAACACAAAAGTGCGTGCGGCAAGAAATTTAAAGCGACGACCTACCGTTATTTTTACACGGTCAGAAAGAGGCTGTCAAGCCGCTTCTTTTGACATATCACTCAGATTTTTGCGTTTTAAAAATCTAGAGAAATCTTGAAAAGAAGAAAATACCACGTGGCACGTGGTCACAGAAAGAAGCAAAAATTGAAGAAACAAAAACCACCATCGAAAGCGCCGCAAAAATCTGCATAAGGCGGAGGCTTTGGTCTTCCACTTTCTCAAGGGGAAAATTTTTTATTGACGTTTAACCACACTTTGCAAAGGTTATACACCTTTGAGGAAGAATATCTCAAGATCAAGATCGAGGACCCCAGCCGTTCTGCACACCATCAGAAGCGCCGCGAGCGAGCTCTATTTAAAGGTACCAATCTCAGATTTTTCCCTCAAAAACTGAGGCCCCTGGAAAATTTTTTCTCCGGACCACGTGGCACGTGGTCGGAGATCCCGCCAATATTTTGCACCGCGGATAGGCTCATCGGATAGATCTCGACGAGCCTGTCATTTTGATATATTCGCATAAAAAATTTGATCAATATTGGCGGCTCCAGAGGCCCGGGAATAAAAAGGGGGAAAAGTGCGGGATAACTCGGGAACGGTGCATTTTAGCGCGTTTTTAAGGTCAGAGCCAGTATACATAGTATACTGGGTTTTGACCGCCGGTTCGAACCCTACCGGAAACTATATTCACAAAATTTTTAAAATAATTTTCAAAATTTAGTTAATAAAATATTTAATAAATTATAGTAGTATTAAATTTAGATAAAACGGTGCACGCTAGCTTAAAAATAATATCATTTTCGGCCTAACTAGGGTAAAAAAGGGTTATAGGGACGTGTCGCGTGCACTGTACCTTGGACCCCCCCCTCGCCCTACTACCTCACCCCCTGGGGTTGAAAAATTTCAACCTCACGGAACATACACGTGTGACGGCTCTTTCGACTCCCCGCAAAAAGCAAAGTCGACTGAGTACGTTTACAGCGCACTCAAGCACACGTACACACAGTTATCACACACAAACACACTAAGACACAATTCACACATAAACACACAAGTGTGACGGCTCGTTCAACTCCTCGTGACTCGGGGAGAAGATTGTGGCTGTCCATTTCTACATTCGAGTTAACACACACACACACCGGCATACACACCGCGGATAGGCTCATCGGATAGATCTCGACGAGCCTGTCATTTTGATATATTCGCATAAAAAATTTGATCAATATTGGCGGCTCCAGAGGCCCGGGAATAAAAAGGGGGAAAAGTGCGGGATAACTCGGGAACGGTGCATTTTAGCGCGTTTTTAAGGTCAGAGCCAGTATACATAGTATACTGGGTTTTGACCGCCGGTTCGAACCCTACCGGAAACTATATTCACAAAATTTTTAAAATAATTTTCAAAATTTAGTTAATAAAATATTTAATAAATTATAGTAGTATTAAATTTAGATAAAACGGTGCACGCTAGCTTAAAAATAATATCATTTTCGGCCTAACTAGGGTAAAAAAGGGTTATAGGGACGTGTCGCGTGCACTGTACCTTGGACCCCCCCCTCGCCCTACTACCTCACCCCCTGGGGTTGAAAAATTTCAACCTCACGGAACATACACGTGTGACGGCTCTTTCGACTCCCCGCAAAAAGCAAAGTCGACTGAGTACGTTTACAGCGCACTCAAGCACACGTACACACAGTTATCACACACAAACACACTAAGACACAATTCACACATAAACACACAAGTGTGACGGCTCGTTCAACTCCTCGTGACTCGGGGAGAAGATTGTGGCTGTCCATTTCTACATTCGAGTTAACACACACACACACCGGCATACACACCGCGGATAGGCTCATCGGATAGATCTCGACGAGCCTGTCATTTTGATATATTCGCATAAAAAATTTGATCAATATTGGCGGCTCCAGAGGCCCGGGAATAAAAAGGGGGAAAAGTGCGGGATAACTCGGGAACGGTGCATTTTAGCGCGTTTTTAAGGTCAGAGCCAGTATACATAGTATACTGGGTTTTGACCGCCGGTTCGAACCCTACCGGAAACTATATTCACAAAATTTTTAAAATAATTTTCAAAATTTAGTTAATAAAATATTTAATAAATTATAGTAGTATTAAATTTAGATAAAACGGTGCACGCTAGCTTAAAAATAATATCATTTTCGGCCTAACTAGGGTAAAAAAGGGTTATAGGGACGTGTCGCGTGCACTGTACCTTGGACCCCCCCCTCGCCCTACTACCTCACCCCCTGGGGTTGAAAAATTTCAACCTCACGGAACATACACGTGTGACGGCTCTTTCGACTCCCCGCAAAAAGCAAAGTCGACTGAGTACGTTTACAGCGCACTCAAGCACACGTACACACAGTTATCACACACAAACACACTAAGACACAATTCACACATAAACACACAAGTGTGACGGCTCGTTCAACTCCTCGTGACTCGGGGAGAAGATTGTGGCTGTCCATTTCTACATTCGAGTTAACACACACACACACCGGCATACACACATACAAATACACGTTCAGGAACACAAGTATAGCACCTTATTCGACTCCGCTGATTGCAGCGGATCCTCCGAGTAGGTGCACACGTGCCAAGGCACACCAACACACACACACACATACAAACAAGGCAAGGTCAGGCGGTCCTTTCGCGCGCTTTTATTAAAACAAGTGATACACCGCTCCCGAAGGTACCAGGACTGTGATATTAGGTTAAGTGACAGGGGTTCTCCTTTTGGAAAACCCTCTTAGATATAAGTTCTGACACGGCTACCACCCTTTTGGGGGTAGACCTTAGAATAAGTTTAGTATATAAAAATTGACGGCTGCCACCCTTTTGGGACAGCCATTAGAATAAGTTTTAAGAAATTATAATAATTAATTTGACAAAAATTCTTAAAAAATTAATAATTAAGAATATTTCATTGTTTGTAAATTATTTGTAAATTATTTATTTATTGACCTGTCTACTACCCTATTGGGAGTAGGCCTTAGATTAAGTATAGATATAAGACAATTTATTGTAAATAAAAATATTATTAAAATTGACACGGCTACTACCCTATTGGGAGTAGCCTTAGATTAAGTATAGTTTTAAGATTAATTATTCTTTAAAACAAAATATTATTAAAATTGACACGGCTACTACCCTATTGGGAGTAGACCTTAGATTAAGTATAGTTTAAGACAAATTATTGTAAATAAAAATATTATTAAAATTGACACGGCTACTACCCTATTGGGAGTAGACCTTAGGCTAAGTCTTTTAACTTATTAAATTCATCTGACAATCCTAATAGGCAAAATGTTGGGCATACGCACTCCACCAAAAACGGCACCTGCCATCAGGCGCAGTATAGATAAGTGGGAGGAGGCCTCCAGCCAGGCCCCTAGGGCAGCACAAGAAGAACCTCTAGCGGGGGGGAGGGGAGCGGGCAAGTCTCCTGCTCCCGCTCAAGCCAGGGAAAAAGAGGCAAAAAATTGTTACCTAAAGGCAATGGCGCACTTGGCGGAGTCCCGAAACATAAAAACTGAAATAAAAACAGGGGTACAGTCAGCTGTAAAGCGGCTGTACCAAATCGTAAAAGAAGCTGAGGAGGAGTTGGCGGGAGGCCCAACAAAAACTTTAACAAAACCGACAGAAGAAAAAGGCAAGGAAACCGAAATATATAACAGATTAGGAACGCAAATTGAAAGACTGGAGGCAGAGAATAGAAGGTTGGAGAAATGCAGGAAAGACATAGAGGATCTGGCAAAAAAGAAAGATGAAGGTATCCTGACTGAGATTAGAAAAGAGTTCGAGGAGAAGGAAAACAACTGGGTAGCAAGAATGAAATCGTACGCCGAAGCGACGAAAGTAAATCTCAGTCAGGGCCAAATCAACACAGAAGGCCCGGGGCAAAAACCTGCACTGCACTCTGTCGTGGTGGCGCCGAAGAACGCGACCGACACGGCAGAGGAAACGGTGCAGAACATCCGGCACTTGCTCAACGCAAAGGAGGAAGGTTGGCAAGTGCAAAAAATAAGAAAAGCGAGAGAAGGGAAGGTAGTGGTGGGTTGCAGGACAGAGGAAGAGAGAAGAAAACTTAAAGAAAAACTGAGCACAGAAATGGAGGTCAAGGAAACTTCCAACAAAAACCCCCTTATCAAGATCAAAAACCTACTGTCCTGCAACACCACCGAGGATATTGCCCGGGCCCTAAAAAATCAAAATAAGCATGTGACTGCGCACCTAGAGGAAAGAGAGTTAACCATAGTAGAGAAATATAGAAGGAAGGCGAGAAACCCTCTGGAGAGCCACGTGGTCCTGCAGGTCACGCCTAAACTCTGGCAAGCTCTGACATCGGCTGGCAGAATACACGTGGACCTGCAGAGGGTTTGGGTAGAGGACCAATCCCCTCTGGTCCAATGTACGATGTGCCTGGGGTATGGGCATACCCGCAGGAACTGCAAAAGAGATACAGAGGTGTGCAGTCACTGTGGAGGAGCCCACATGAGGGCCGATTGCCAGATCCTCGGGGAAGGAAAGCCTCCCAGCTGCGTTAACTGTAAGGCAATCAAGGGAAGAGACGCAGAGCACGGAGCCTTCAGCCAGAGCTGCCCAACCCGACAGGGGTGGGACAGGGCAGCGAGGCTGAGTTACGCGTACTGTTAAAAAAGCCGAGGGCTCCAACATAAACACCGGCTTTCTCCTGGCACAGGCGAACCTAAGAAAAAAGAGAATCGCGAACCAGGAGTTTATAAAGGAAGCGGGGGGTAGGAAGGTAAAGATAGCACTACTCCAGGAACCGTACACAGGGGCCAATAAACAGATGGCAGAAAGCCCTATGTACAGAGTAGTGCAGTGCGTTCCCACAGGGAAGAAACCGGTGAAGGCGGCGGTACTTGTTTTCGATGAACACATCGAGGTCTCACAAGACAAATCACTCACTACCGAAAACATAGTGGCCGCCGTCCTGAGAACGGACAAGTGGGAACTAGGGGTAATATCAGTGTACTTCGAAGGCGATGAACCCATCGAACCATACCTCGTACAGTTAAGAAGCTTCACGGAAAAGTTAAAAACCAAGATGGTATTGATTGGAGGGGACGTGAACGCATGGAGTGAGTGGTGGGGGAGCCGGAACGAAGACACAAGAGGAAAGGAACTACGAGGGTTCCTTGATGAAGAGGGGCTGAGCATCTTAAATTGTGGAAACACACCCACCTTCGACACCGTTAGAGGGGGCCGTAGATACACGAGTACAGTCGACATCACAGTATGTACAACGGCTCTCCTCAGCAAGGTAACGAAATGGTGGGTTGACACATCAATTACCAGTTCGGATCACAACACAATATTTATGACTACAGCCCTTCAAAAACCCCAAACGCACACCCTACCGAAGACGACCCGCAAATACAAAACAAAAAACGCAGACTGGGAGGATTTTAAAGAGAAAATAAAAACGGAATTGACACAACAAGGATTAGACAAAGGAACGATAAAAGAACTGGACACCAAGGCCAGGGTCAACAACGCAGTAACGGAATACACAAACATAATAATAAAAGCCGCCGAGAAGCATATCCCCAAACTGAAACAAAGAAAGAAAAGCTTCGAACCACCCTGGTGGAACAAGGAAATAGAGGCCCTTAACAAGGACATGGTAAGGAAAAAGAAAAGGATCTCATACACAGCTCCAAGGAGGAGAGAGTGCGTAGTAACTGCCTACCTGGAGGCAAAAAAGATGTACGAAGAAGAGATTGAAAGGGCTCAAAAGGAAGGGTGGAAGAAATTGTGCACGAAACAAGAAGGGGAGAGCTTATGGGACAGGATGTACAAAGTAATAAGAAAGGCGGAAGGGATCAGGGAAGACACCACGCTTATAGAGAAGGGCATCTCGTTGAACTCCGAAGAATCGGTGCAGCTGCTGGCACAGAAATTCTTCCCGCCTGACAATTGTGAGATGGATGATGACATCCACCAAAGAATAAGGAAAACGGTTGAGGAAATGACTAGCAGCTTACGGGGAAGCAGCGCTGATGAAGTGCCAATCACAATGGCGGAGCTCATCAGCACTGCTCGAAGCTTCAACCCGAGGAAGGCCCCGGGTGCCGACGGACTCACTGCGGATATCTGCTGCGCAGCTATCACGGCGAATCCGGAGGTTCCCCTGGCCATCTTTAATAAATGCCTCGAAGTGGGATGCTTCCCTGATCTATGGAAGGAATGCACGATAGTGGTACTGAGGAAGCCAGGGAAGGAGGACTATACGGCCGCCAAATCCTACCGTCCAATAGGCCTATTGCCAGTCATGGGGAAGGTACTAGAGAAGGTAATGATCAACAGAATTAGACACAGCCTACTCCCCAAGATGAGCAGGAGGCAGTATGGATTTATGCCAGGAAAGAGCACGGAGGATGCCCTTTACGATATCCTAACGAAAGCGAGAAGCCACATAGAAAACAAAGAGATAGTGTTGATGGTGTCGCTAGATATCGAGGGGGCTTTCGACAACGCATGGTGGCCAGCTATCAAGTACCAACTATCAAAGAAAGACTGTCCCAAGCAATTGAGACTAGTAGTGGAGGACTATTTTAAAGGCAGGAAGGTGGTGGTACGCTACGCAAACAGAGAGCATGTGAGGCGACCTGAAAAGGGATGCATTCAGGGCTCGATTAGCGGCCCCACCTTCTGGAACATCCTGCTCGACCCACTACTGGTCGAACTGGAAGAGGACGGGACTTATGCACAGGCATTCGCAGACGACGTGGTGCTGCTGTTCAGTGGAACAGACACGCACTCGATCGCGCAGCGAGCAAACGTAGCCCTCGAGCACGTGAGAAAGTGGGGTATCGAGAACAAGCTCAACTTCGCGCCACAAAAAACCAAGGCAATGGTCCTGACGCGAAGATTGAAGTTCGATACCCCAATAATAAAGATGAACGGACAAGACATAGCCATAGAGAAAGAAATAAAACTGCTGGGACTGACAATAGACGGAGGGCTCACGTTCAACAAGCATGTGCATAATGTCACCAGAAAAGCGGCAGAAATATATAAAAAAGTATCGAGAATGGCGAAGCTGGAATGGGGAATGACGGGAGACATGGTACTCCAGGTGTACCAAGCCGTCATTGAGCCGACGGTAACATACGCGTCGGCAGCCTGGGCACCGACAGTAAAGAAAATGTGCACAAAGAAAAAACTGGAGACGGTGCAACGGGCCTTCGGACAGAAGATCGCAAAAACGTACAGGACGGCATCGCTAAATTCCGCGACGCTATTGGCGGGGATACTGCCCCTCGACCTCAGGGTGGAAGAAGCCGCCGCGATGTTTGAGGCCAGAAGGGGGTCATCCCCGTTTATACGCGAAGGAGACCGGATTGAGCGTGCCGTACCTGCTATAGAACAACCCCATCCTGCGGAAAGACCAGATATAAGCTTCGCCATCACAACTGACCCTGGCCAAATACAAAATGAAAACATAACGGCCATATACACAGACGGGAGCAAAACAGAGAAGGGAGTCGGAGCGGCTTGGACGAAATGGGAGGGAGGCAGAGAACGAAAATGGAAGAAGATAAAGATGGCCCCTTACTGCACCGTGTATCAAGCAGAGCTAGCGGCTCTCGTCGGTGCAGTTAGGGAGGCGACGGCAGCGGGTACTGACGTGAACATCTGCAGCGACTCGAGGTCCTCGCTCGAGGCCATCGCGGGCGGACGCTCTCGGAACCCCCGAGTAGTCGAGATCCGCAGCCACCTGGTGGAGAGCCGAAAAAAGGGCCAAAACATAAGACTCCACTGGGTGAAAGCGCACGTCGGCACGGAGGGGAACGAGAGGGCGGACGAACTCGCGAGGGCCGCTGCGGAGACCTCTAAGGTCAAAGCAGTCCACGTAGAGTACCCGCTGTCGTACATAAGGAAAGAAGTAAGACGGAAAACGATAGAAGAATGGGACAAACGATACAGAGAAGGGACTACGGGCGGAATAACAAAGATTTTTCTGAAAAATGTTGCGAGCGCTCATAAACAACTGAAAGAAGCGAGATTTAGCCCTGAAATGGCACAGATACTCACAGGCCACGGGCCTTTTGCTGAGTACCTGTGCCGCTTCAAATTAAAAGAAACACCAGAATGCGAGTGCGACAGCGGGGTGGAACAAACCATCCCGCATTTACTTATAGAGTGCCCCATTTTTGCCTCCTCCAGATGCGACCTGGAACAGATGACAGGCATGGTGGTCAGTCTTGAAGGACTGCCCGACATGCTAGCCTGTTACAGATCGCAACTGGAGGAATTTTGCATAAAAATAATAAAGAGAACCGCCAGATTTAATGGAAGTAAGGGAGGGGCGGGGACCGCGAGGCGGCCGGCGCCCACTTGCTAATGGGTATCATAAGGATACTCAGGGATAAGTGAAAGCTGCCCGCCTCGCGGGCCACGTCTCAGGATAGATATGGAAAGAAAATTAGATAAGTTGGAATATTGTAAAGGAATATTTTAGGAAAGTTGTAATTGAAATTGATTTGTAAAAAAAAAAAAAAAAAAAAAAAAAAAAAAAAAAAAAAAAAAAAAAAACCTAATAAAAATTAAAGCTGTGTTTTCAATTATTTAGAGGATGAATGTGAGAAAGGACGGATGGGTAGCTTAGACAACGCCCCCGGCGATAAAGTAGCCGGGGAAGGTAGGCCTATTAGGTGATTTAAAAAAAAAAAAAAAAAAAAAAAAAAAAAAAAAAAAAAAACCAGTCCGCGTCCAGACGCCACGAAAAACGGTCGACTCCACGTCGCTCCGCGCCTTTTCAAAGTTAAGAAAAATCTTTAAAAATAGTTCCCGCGTACTAAGTGCAGTGTGTTATACGTCAAAAGACGCGGAAAATTCCGCTCTTTCGTGTAGTGCTATTTTCATTATCCCAGGTTTTCTTTTTCGATTTTTTTTCGACCAAAAACATTAAAAATTTCAGTTTTTTCGATTTTAAAAATATTATCAGTGCAGTAAAAATTCTTAAGTGAGTTCTAATAGATAGAGTGCAGTGTGGTGCGTATTTCGACCATATTTTGGTCGATAAGGACACATATTTGTGGATTTGGCAGACATTACAGTGGTAAATCTCAAATAACTTTTTATAACGATCTACAACCATATCTTTTTTATACATCAAACGATAGCCCTTGTTAAGACGCGTCGTTTGATTTGTTTTGACCAATATCGCATCAATCCGACTGAAACTGGATTTTTCAGCGGCTGAAAACTGGTTTTTCAGTCGCCAAATCGCGGCGCTTCAGTATTTATCAACAAGACACATTTAGAACGGCGCGCAATTACTTCAGCTATCCGCAGACACATCTTTTTTGGAGATCGGAGCACTGATAGCCCCTGAAACCTGGAAAAAACAATATTATTGTAAATATTTTGCGTTCTAACGCCCCTGGGTTTTCGAACACCATAACAGCAGAACCGGCGTCGTCTGGCGCATCAGACGGCATATAGATTTTCATTTTCCGCTTAATAGTTCCTGAGTTATAAGCAATTGTAACTTTCAAACCAGGGTTTCCACAGGATCCACTTCAGATAAAAATAAAACTTTGACTTCATCGTATCCGCAACTCTTCTCTGCATCAGAACCGATTTCTTCGCTACTTCACCACTTATCACCAGCTCCACCAGGAGCCAAAATTCCTGGTGATCACCAGGAACTGCCTCCTCACCAGCACCATCGGGTAGACCTCGTCGCGGGCTTCTAGACGACACCAAACTCCAGCATCAGCAGTGCAGCGGTACTGGAGTTATCCCGTGCGGAAGCACCAGGTAGGGTGGATTACCAGCCTCATCTCCAACACCAAATCCACATACACAGAAACACACCGAGCTTGGGCTCATTCAAACCGCCTCTTCAAGCCAAACAATAATATAGTCATACAGTCGTCCGCAAACCCACCTTTCAACCCCCAGGTTGAGTTTTTCCCCCCCCACCCCTTAAATTTTTACCCCCCCTCCGCACCCCCCCGAGTCATATATCATCTGAATCGGCTGTTAAAGGCGATTCTAGTCCAATAGACCAAATCCAGTTTCGACCCCCCCCCACCCATCACGAAATAATGTTACCCCGCACCCCACCCAAAATCACAACCACCGCCTCACCATCTCCCCAAACATCCTTTACAACCGCTAGGCGGAATTTGGTGGACAATCTAAGTCCGGCCTTCACTCGAGAAGCTCCCCCCGCAGAGTCCACCTACATGGAGATGGCGAGGAGTTTCAGAATCAAAGGCCTGAACGCGGTTTCACTCTCTCGTAACCTCAAGAGTGAGCTGAAAACTATAATTACAGAGACAATCGACGGTCTCTTCGGAGTCGTCGCTATGTTAGACCCTACCACCCCCTCCCCTTCCAAACCCCTCACACCTCCGGCCAATAGCATCGACAATAACACAAGCAACAATACACCACCCGTCGATAATACACTACTCCTAAACAAGCTAGAGGCCCACTCTCGGCTACTCGAGGAGAGCAACAGGGCCCTGCAGGAACACTCCAGGGCATTAAAAGCGCAACCGCGACCTACACCGGCGGTACCACAGCCTGCGGCGGCGGACCCGCACAACATTTATAAATCTTACGCTAAGGCTACCGCCGCCCCCAAACCCCCTGCAGGTCCCTCTGTTGTTGTATCCGGAGAGGGTCTCGACACCACTGAGAAATTAATCACCGAAATTAGAAGCACGGTCAACTTCCGGCAGGGGGGATATGCCCCTATCAGGGTGACACCACTATCAAGAAACAAAGTGAAGCTCGTCTTCAAAAAAGACGAGCACAAATTGCACACACTCACACAATTACAGAACCATAGCGCAATAAAAACCCAGGAAGAAAAGCGAGTCGACCCGATGATAATTCTCAAAGGGATAAACAAAAACACGAGCGAAGCAGAACTCATTAACACAATTAGAGACCAGAACCATACATTGATTGAACACACTTTCAGCATTAAATTCAAGACAGTTAACAGAAACCACACTCTTTACAATGTGGTTCTAAACACCACCCCCTCTGCCTGGAAGGCCTTTACCGATCTAGGCAGAATTAACATAGGCATGCAAAGGGTCCACAGCGGCAATTTTTCACCATTTAGGCAGTGCCAAAACTGCCTAAATTTTGGACACACGAAGAGCCGCTGCCCCGCTACCACACCCACTTGCGCCAAGTGCTCTGCAAATCACCCCACAGCAGAGTGCAAAGAACAACCACAATCACACAGGTGTGCCAATTGCCACAAACACAACGCACAGTTCAAAACAAACACTAACACACAACATCGAGCCGACTCGGAAAGGTGCCCCAAAGTTAGCGCAATGCGTGCCCGCGTAGAGGCCAAGGTCAACTATATATAAAACATGCATAAAAACATCAAGTTTATAAACAGCGCCTGCCACAACTCATTTGCCCTTAAAACAGGACACACAAAACCCAAAGCACCCTGGTGGAGCGAAAGCCTAGATCAACTTAAGAAACAATGCATTAAACTACACCACAAAATACACACATATTCCAAAAACAAACAGACACCCCCTACAGACCTCTTAAACAAATATCACGAAATTAAACTCTCATACACAAATACAATCAGAAAGACATCCACCGAACACTTCAAACACTTCTGCGAGTCGCAAGGTGCAGAAGATGTTTGGTCCATCACCAACAAATTACTAAAATCTAACAACAACATCCAACCCCGCACCCTTAAGGTCAACAATAAATTCACAAACAACGAACAGGAGACATCACAGGCACTACTCACACATTTTTATCCCGACGACACCCCAGACACGGACGCCAGACACACAAATATGCGCAACAATTCTGGTATACTACCCGACACGGAGGACGACCCTCCCTTCACTACACCTGAAATTATAGCAGCACTCGACTCCATCAGTCACACCAAAGCACCGGGCAATGATCACCTCACCAGTGACATCTGCCAGGTCTTTGCACGCAATTACCCAGAGCTAACCACACACCTCATGAACCGCTGCCTACAAATAGCGCACTTTCCGACTCCATGGAAGGAAACAGTAATAAAAATAATTCCCAAACCCAACAAACACGATTACACAAACTTAAGCTCATTCAGACCCATAGGACTAATCCCCGTGTTCGGGAAAGTACTAGAAAAGCTATTTACCAAACGCCTCACCTTCAACGCGCATAAACTAAAACTTCTAAACCGATCTCAATTCGGCTTCACCGAACAAACTGGTACAACACACGCTCTACACAAAACTCTAGACATAATAAATAACGCCAAACAGCACAAACAACACACCATAGCCGTATCCCTCGATATTAAGGCCGCGTTTGACAACGCCTGGTGGCCGGCGGTATTGAGCGGATTACGTGCGGTAAAGTGCCCACACAATATATTCAAACTTATTCAAAACTACCTCACAAATAGAACAGTTACACACCAAATGGGCAACACACGAACCACTCGCAATACGCAAAAGGGATGTATCCAAGGGTCGGCATGCGGCCCTATACTCTGGAACATTATCCTTAACACACTACTCAACACACCACTCCCATCAGGGTGCCACATCCAAGCCTTCGCCGACGACGTTCTAATATTAACTACAGACACAGACATTAAAACATTAGAGGACAAAACTAACCACACACTCAAAATCATTAAAGAATGGGGCGATGGAGTCAAACTACAGTTCGGACCCGACAAAACCCAAACAATGGCCTTCTCCAAACCAGCACAAAATTGCAGCTTAACCTTCAACAACACCCCACTTAAATTCACAGACAAAATTAAATACCTAGGCATCATTTTAGACAACAGGTTAACATTCAAACACCATATCGAACACATAACCACTAAAGCAACCCAACTATTTAACAAACTCTCTATTTACACACGACCCACTTGGGGACCACACCCCGAGAACATCAAATTAATATACAAAATGGTAATAGAGCCCATCATCACGTACGGGGCCTCGATCTGGGGCCACGCATCAAACAAAAAATATAACAAAAAACTCCTATTGAAAACCCAGAGAGGTTTCGCAATCAGGGCAACCAGAGCCTTTAAAAACGTCTCCACGAACGCGGCTATCGCTCTCGCAGGTTTCGTCCCGTTAGACCTAAAAGTCCTCGAATCCTGCGAGATCGAAAGCGCGCGTATCATGGGGGTGAGCAAGCATATACCGGGTGACATCCCAGTTGAACGACCAACACCATTCACTGACCTATTACACCCCGCTTCCAGACCACAAATTAAATTTACCACCTACAAGAACAACATCAACAAACACATGTCAGATAACACTATAAACATTTACACTGATGGGAGTAAGCAAGAGGCGGGACAAACGGGTGCCGCCTTTGTTGCCTTTGCTCCCAACAATACACAGATCATACACAAATGGAAGCGGAAACTACATCCCACATGCACAGTCTTCCAGGCCGAACTAGTCGCCCTTAAGGGAGCTAGCGACTGGGCTGCTGCACATTCAAGAAAACATACAGATACACGCACATATATATTAAACTCAGATTCAATGGCCGCGCTTCAAGCGATCGGCCAAACAAACAATACACACAACATAGTGACAGACATACACAAAAATATCACAGACAACAAACACATTAACATCAAGTTCAACTGGGTAAAAGGTCACCATGGTATTGCTGGCAACGAGGCGGCCGATGAGGCGGCCAAATCGGCAGCCAATTCACATTCTAAATATTTCTATATAAAATGCCCTTTGTCTTTTATTAAGCAAAGGGCTAAACAAAACACACTCAAAATATGGGAAAAGAGATTTCACGACGAGCCCACCGCTCAACACACCAAAGACCTCCTACACAACATACACAATATCTACACATTCACAAAACAATACCCCACTACATTTCAAATCACATAGTTACTCACCGGGCATTCCTTCGCAAAAGACCACCTTAAACGCTTTCACATTACAGACAACGACACATGTCCATGCGACACTAACACCATACAAACACTAAAACACCTTTTAGAGGAATGTCCGAAATTTCAAAATTACAGACACACTCACCTTCAAAGAAATAGAAAATCCCAAGACCCCTACTCCCTCCTACACAACAATCCCAAAACCATCATCTCCTTACTAAACATGGCCACAAAAATAATAGATGCATTAAAAAACTTTAACAACAAAACATCCTAAATTAGAAATTGTAAATATTTAATTCTCCACTTATATCCTCATGAATACAAAATTATAAGATAATGCTAATTTTTATTCACACTTTATTTATTTTGTAACACTGACTAGTTTTAAGTTTCAATTCTAATTTTATTTAATCTTAATTAAATCCTCACTTTGATTTACTTACATTGTACTAGTTTATTTTATTTCCTAACACACTAATTTAGAAATTGTAATTACTTAATTTTCCATTTTTACCTTTATTGTACACATGCAATGTATCAAAACTACTGTTAAGAAATTGTAATTATAATTGTACCTTATTTTAAGAAATTGTTTATCTTTTATGTTCAAACTTCATTGAATTCACATTCCGAATTATTGACTAATTATTTTTAAGTTTTAACTATTACCCTAGTTAATGTTAAGAAATCCTCATTGCTACTTCTCAACATTCTCAATACTCAATATTTGACTTGTAACTGCACAATAATATTAATTTCAAATTTAGTTGTAATTATAATGTTAAGAAATTGTAATTAGTTTTAAGACGCGGACTCCTCCGAGGTGGTTGAGGGAAAATTATTGTATCAAATAGCAAAACCGACCCTCAACCACCTCACTCATGTCCACAAACAACATTGTTTTACTTTCAATAAAAACCTTTACTGAAAAACTTACTTAAGCTTAGATTCCTCGGCCCCGGGGCGGAAGTCGCCGGGGAGGTAGGCCCACTAGCCAATAAAAAAAATAAAAAAATAAATAAATAAACCTAACCTAACCTAACGTCAACTTAACGTCGACAAAATAAGGAAAATTAAAGACCAAAGAATAGTCATAGGCTGTACCACTACGGAGCGACTCGGTAAAATAACAGACCGCTTAAACACTGACCCATCCTTCGTAGTGGAAACAGCGACCACCAAGGACCCACTGGTCGTCCTCAGAGATGTTATAAAATGCCATACTGACGAGGAAGTAGTGGCCGCAATCAAAATCCAAAACCAGAACCTACTTAAAGATTTGCAAGAGGAGATAAAAATAGCCGTTAAATACCGGAGGCGTGCCAGAAACCCGCACACTGAAAACATAGTACTGCAGGTCTCCCCGCAAGTGTGGAAAAAGCTCACAGAAGCGGGGAGAGTACACATAGACCTGCAGCGAGTATGGGTACAAGACCAGTCACCACTCATACAGTGCTCGAGGTGCCTGGGTTTCGGCCACGGACGGAAACACTGCAAAGAAGCCGACCCAACCTGCTCACACTGTGGGGGACTGCACTTGAAGACTGACTGCCCCGAACACACAGCAGGAGTACCAGCAAAGTGCGTGAACTGCCGAAAGGCAAAAAACAGCTCAGACGCGCACAATGCCTTCGATCTCGAGTGCCCAATGCGAAGGAGGTGGGACATGCTGGCACGCAGCTCGGTAGCATATTGCTAAAGGCACCAACAAGACACAATTCGGCTATCTAATGTGCCAGGCAAATCTCCAGCGTAAAGAACTAGCTCAAAACGAACTCTGGCTGGAGGCAAAAAACAGAGGTATCCTCGCAGCTCTCGTTCAAGAACCGTATACTGGATCCGAAGGGAGAGTCAAGGAACCGTCGGGCGTCAGGGTGTATCAGCATCAGCAGGTGGGAGCGACCGTGACGAAGGCTGCGATCTTCGTTTTTGACGAAAAGATCGAGGTAATCCAGTTTCTCGAACTGACAACGCCAAACGTGGTAGTAGTCATGCTGCGTACGGCGGCTTGGGAGATCACCTTGGTATCCTTCTATCTTGAGCCAGACCCCAAGGACGTCCAGCCTCATATAGACCGGATACAGAAAATATGCAGTAGGGCCAAAAAGAGAGTGTTACTGGCAGGCGACGCAAACGCAAAGAGTCCTTGGTGGTGCAGCCCTATAGTCGACCGTAGAGGCGAGCTCTTTGCGAGAACTTTGAAATATTAAATAACAGCAACCTACCCACTTTTGACACTATAAGGGGGGGCAAGAGATTCAAAAGCTACGTGGACATTACCGCATGCACCACGGATTTATTGACGGTTATAGACGAATGGACTGTGGAGGAGGGAATGGTGAGCTCCGATCATAACGCTATAACGTTTAAGATGAGGCTTGAGAGATCAGAAGGAAGGAAAACAGAACGAACCACCAGAAAATACAACACCAGGAAGGCAGACTGGTCACTCTTTGGAAGACGATTAAATGAGCTCTTGGAAGAAGCCCAAGTAAATATAGAGACAATTAACAAAGTAAGAAATAAGAAACAGCTAGAGGAGATGGTAGACAAATATACGGAAGCGACGATAGCAGCCACAAAAGAGGCCGTCCCAGAGGTAAAAAAGAGACAAACAAACATCTTGCCTTGGTGGAATGAGGAGTTGGAAAGAAGAAGGAAAATGGTTAAAACAAAGAAAAGGCGCATCAGATGCGCGGCACAAGTCCGCAGGGAAAGAGTAGTGCAAGAATATCTGAAAGAAAAAGAAGAGTATGAAAAAATCGTCATGGAAGCGAGAACAGAGAGCTGGCGTAACTTTTGTACTAGGCAGGAAAGAGAAGGAATGTGGCAAGGGATCTATAGAGTAGTAAACCGCACAACAAAAAGAGCAGAGGATATTCCCCTTGTCGTAAATGGCAAACACTACGACCCCAAAGAATCCGCGATGCTTCTTGCGGAGACGTTTTACCCCCCGGATGAACCAAGAGAGGATACAAAAGAACAGAGGCTAGTACGAGCAGATGCAGAGCGGGTGAATGATGGTTCAAGAAATAATGATATTTACGACCCACCATTTACAAGTTTTGAGATAGAAAGAGCCGTAAACAGCTTCAACCCTAAAAAGGCGCCGGGCGGGGACGGTCTCACAGCCGACATCTGCGAGAGAGCCATCAAGAGCCAGACTGAAGTGTACCGAGCAATTATAAATAAAGCCCTAGAAACCGGGTCGTTCCCAAAACAATGGAAGGAGGCGACGGTGGTGATTCTGAGAAAACCAGGAAAACCTAATTATACGGAACCAAAATCTTACAGACCCATTGGCCTCCTACCCGTGATGGGTAAGATCTACGAGAAGATGCTAGTCGAGAGACTAAAGTGGCACCTCGTGCCAAAGCTATCCAAAAGGCAATACGGGTTCATTCCGCAACGAAGCACCGAGGATGCCCTCTATACTCTAATGGACCGAGTACGCAAGAACTTAAAAGGAAAACTAATAACACTAATCATCTCACTGGATATAGAGGGAGCATTCGATAACGCATGGTGGCCCAAAATACGCATGCGTCTAGCTGAAAAAGGATGTCCCATTAACCTGAGAAGGGTGTACGACGACTATCTCCAGAACCGTAAAGTAAAGCTACGCTATGCTGGCGAAGAAGTCGAAAGAGTCACCACCAAGGGTTGCGTGCAGGGATCAATAAGCGGCCCCTTGCTCTGGAACGTTATACTGGACCCGATACTGGAGCAAATGTCCGACAATAATATATATTGCCAAGCATTTGCTGACGATGTGCTGGTGATAGTGGAGGGCGTAAGTGGAGAGGAAGTCCAGAGGAAGGGCAACAAAGCGCTCGAACTGGCCAAAAAATGGGGTGACAAAAATAAATTAAAATTTGGACCCAAGAAGACGCAAGCAATGATCATAACAAACAAAGTCAAGTATAACGCACCAAGGCTTACAATGTATGGGACTGAAATCGCACTAACGAATAAAATAAAAATACTTGGCCTCACAATAGATAACAAACTTACATTCAACGATCACACGTCAGAGATATGCATAAAGGCAGCCAACCTCTACAAACAGTTGGCAAAGGCGGCCAAACAAACGTGGGGTCTGCATCCAGATATAGTCTCCACAATTTACACAGCCGTGGTGGAGCCCACCGTTACCTACGCAGCTGCAGCATGGGCCGGGGCAGCAGAGAAATTATGCGTCCGGAAAAAGCTTAATATGATTCAAAGAGGCTTCACCCAAAAAATCGTTAGGGCAAACAGGACCGTGTCCTTGAACGCGAGCTAGTCTTTCCGGGGCTCTCCCACTGGACCTTCGAATAAAGGAAGTAGCCACCCTCTACATGGCCAAAAAAGGCCACTGGGAGGGCCTCAAGGACGACATAGAGATCGAGAACAAGGCAGAATACTGCCAAATGGATCACCCCGCCGAAGAGCCGCAGTTACATTACGGTCTTATTACAAACGAGGAGGAGTTAAAGACTAGCTCGGAGGGACTAACACAATTCTACACCGACGGCAGCAAGAATGACAAAGATGTCGGTGCCGCTTTTTCCTGTTGGAAAAACGGCACCGAAATTAAATCGGGTAAGTTCAAGCTGTCGCCCTACTGTACGGTCTTTCAGGCGGAGGCACTCGCTCTGACGGCAGCTGTACGCGTTATAAGCACCGCGAACGTGAGGACCAGCGCTATATACTCCGACTCGAGATCGGTGTTACAGGCGGTTGTTGGTGGCAATTCATGGCACCCTCTTATAGTTAAAATAAGAGGACAATTAAAAACGGCAATAAAAAACAACAGACAAATAAAGCTTTTTTGGATAAAGGCCCATTGTGGCCTAGCCGGCAATGAAAGAGCCGACGACCTGGCCAAAACCGCAGCCGAAAAGCTAAAAACCAAAGCTGCATATACAAAATGTCCAATATCCTTTATAAAAAAGTAAAATACGAAAGGATACACTAAATAAGTGGGAGCACAGGTATACTGAGAGCGAGCGGGGCCTTGTGACGAAGACCTTCCTACCTGATACAAATTCGGCCTATAACTTCATCAAACAAAAGAGACCAAACAGAAACCTTGTATATGTCATGACGGGTCATGGTCCTTTCGCCAGCTATTTACACAGATTCAACTTAAGGCGAGACCCGTCGTGTCCCTGACAACAGCACGCCGCAAACGTCCCTGCACTGCTTGCTCAGTTGTCCCATGTACGGGGTCGCGAGGCACGAGGTGGGGGAGAAAACGGGAATCTCATTAACGGAGGACCGGCTCCCACAGTTCGTGTCCCGCGGCGACCTGCGGGCGTGCCTGGAGGAAGTGTGCAATAAGATCGTGCAAAGTGCCCGTAGACTAAACAAATATACCACTAAATGCGCCTCATTAAGCCGCATTAAATAAGGTTAGTCCCAGATTTTTACCCCTACAAATAAGGGAGATATAAGGGAAAAACAAAAAAGGGGCGTGACAACTGGTGACCGAAATTGAGCTTTCCCCCATAAGTGCGATACACCAAAAAACGCAGCTTAAAAAGACGAAGAGACTGGTGTATCGCTCTAAAAATTGGACTTGGGGAAAAATTTTAAAAGTTAAAAAACTAAAATAACCTATTTAAAAATCAATTAAGAGCATATTACGCAAAAACCAAAGCGACGACCCCCAAATTAAAAATCATATATAGATAACATTCAAGAAGACGAATCTTTTGAGGGGTCGATCGGATTTTTCCGGCTAAAAATAAAAAAGTTAAAGAGAAAAAACACCAAAACCACGTGTAACGTGGTTTGGGATCCCGAGGGATATTGAGGACGTGCTATACATCGTTGAGAAGCTCTCGTCGAGTGCAGCTAGCAGCCGTTTAAATCGTCGAGATCGAGTCAGCGGCTGCGGAGAAAAACCGACGGGAAGAACCACAACATAAAATAGGGAATAACTCGGGAACGGTAGGAGATAGGGCGATTTTGACGTCACCCCGGTATATGGATATACTATCCATATACCGGCTTTGACTGCGCAGCCTCGACTCATATAAAGACATTTTTTAAATTTTAAAATTCGAAATTTGAAAAAATCCCGATAAATAGACAAAATTTGTGAAAATCGGAAAAATTAAAAAGCCCGTATCTCAGGAACGGTGGACTTTTCGGGATTTTTAACAGCGGTCTTGATACAAGAATACAAGCCTTGCTCGGCGTGGTAAATTTTATATATAAAAATAAATAAATTTTAATTTTGGAATTTCCCTCCTAACTCCCCCCTCTCCCTCCGCTCTCGAGTTTTTCACCAAAAAAACGTTTTAAGCTTTAGAAAATTATACACTATATCTATATCTATTTATAGAGACGGCTCTACATAGAGTCGGGAAAAAATTTGTTTTTAAAAAACCGACTGCGACACTAGGATAAGTGACAGGGGCTATCCTATTGGAAACCCCTCTTAGAAATAAGTGTTCTGACACGGCTACCACCCTTTTGGGGGTAGACCTTAGAATAAGTTAGGATATAAAAATTGACGGCTGACACCCTTTTGGGACAGCCATTAGAATAAGTTTAGGAATTTATAATAATTTAATTGACAATAATTCATAAAAAATTAATAATTAAGAATATTCATTGTTTGTAAATTATTTGTAAATTATTTATTGACTTGTCTACTACCCTATTGGGAGTAGGCCTTAGATTAAGTATAGATATAATATAATTTATTGTAAATAAAAATATTATTATAATTGACACGGCTACTACCCTATTGGGAGTAGGCCTTAGATTAAGTATAGATATAATATAATTTATTGTAAATAAAAATATTATTATAATTGACACGGCTACTACCCTATTGGGAGTAGACCTTAGGCTAAGTCTTTTAACTTATTAAATTCATCTGACAATCCTAATAGGCAAAATGTTGGGCATACGCACTCCACCAAAAACGGCACCTGCCATCAGGCGCAGTATAGATAAGTGGGAGGAGGCCTCCAGCCAGGCCCCTAGGGCAGCACAAGAAGAACGAACCTCTGGCAGGGGGGAGGGGAGCGGGTAAGTCTCCTGCTCCCGCTCAAGCCAGGGAAAAAGAGGCAAAAAATTGCTACCTAAAGGCAATGGCGCACTTGGCGGAGTCCCGAAACATAAAAACCGAAATAAAAACAGGGGTACAGTCAGCTGTAAAGCGGCTGTACTAAATGGTAAAAGAAGCCGAGGAGG
The DNA here is from genome assembly GCF_905147795.1 of Pieris rapae. Taxonomy (NCBI): domain Eukaryota; kingdom Metazoa; phylum Arthropoda; class Insecta; order Lepidoptera; family Pieridae; genus Pieris; species Pieris rapae. The sequence continues at coordinate 10,207,200 of NC_059523.1, read as the reverse complement.
AGTTGGCGGGAGGCCCAACAAAAATAACAACTAAAACAAGAAGCGAAAAAGACATGGAAGAAAATATATATGACAAGCTAAACAGACAAATCGAAAGATTGGAAACAGAAAATAGTAGGTTGGAGAAATGTAGGAAAGGAATAGAGGATCTGGCAAAAAAGAAAGATGAATGTGTCCTGACCGAGATAAGGAAAGAGTTTGAGGAGAAGGAAAAGAAGGACATGGAGAGGCACAACAACTGGGCTGCAAGTATGAAATCGTACGCCGAAGCGACGAAAGTAAATCTCGGTCAGGGCCAAAGCAACACAGAAGGCCCGGAGCGAAAACCTGCACTGCACTCTGTCGTGGTGGCGCCGAAGAACGCGACCGACACGGCAGAGGAAACGGTGCAGAACATCCGGCACTTGCTCAACGCGAAGGAGGAAGGTTGGCAAGTGCAAAAAATAAGAAAAGAGAGATGGGAAGGTAGTGGTGGGTTGCAGGACAGAGGAAGAGAGAAGAAAACTTAAAGAAAAACTGGGCACAGAAATGGAGGTCAAGGAGACCTCCAACAAAAACCCACTTATTAAGATCAAAAACATACTGACCTGCAACACCACCGAGGATATTGCCCGGGCCCTAAAGAACCAGAACAAACGTGACTGCGCACCTGGAGGAACGAGAACTAAACATAGTGGAAAAGTATAGAAGGAAGGCAAGAAACCCTCTGGAGAGCCACGTGGTCCTGCAGGTCACGCCTAAACTCTGGCAAGCCCTGACATCGGCTGGCAGGATACACGTGGACCTGCAGAGGGTTTGGGTAGAGGACCAATCCCCTCTGGTCCAATGCACAATGTGTCTGGGGTATGGACATACCCGCAGAAATTGCAAAAAAGATACAGAGGTGTGCAGTCACTGTGGAGGAGCCCACATGAGGGCCGATTGCCAGATCCTCGGGGAAGGAAAGCCTCCCAGCTGCGTTAACTGTAAAGCAATGAAAGGAAGAGACGCAGAGCACGGAGCCTTCAGCCAGAGCTGCCCAACCCGGCAGGGATGGGACAGGGCAGCGAGGCTGAGTTACGCGTACTGTTAAAAAAGCCGAGGGCTCCAACATAAACACCGGCTTTCTCCTGGCACAGGCGAACCTTGGAAGAAAGAGAATCGCGAACCAGGAGTTTATAAAAGAAGCGGGGGGTAGGAAGGTAAAGATAGCACTACTCCAGGAACCGTACACAGGGGCCAATAAACAGATGGCAGAAAGCCCTATGTACAGAGTAGTGCAGTGCGTTCCCACAGGGAAGAAACCGGTGAAGGCGGCGGTACTTGTTTTCGATGAACACATCGAGGTCTCACAAGACAAATCACTCACCACCGAAAACATAGTGGCCGCCGTCCTGAGAACGGACAAGTGGGAACTAGGGGTAATATCAGTGTACTTCGAAGGCGATGAACCCATCGAACCATACCTCGTACAGTTAAGAGGCTTCACGAGAAAGTAAACCAAGATGGTACTGATTGGAGGGGACGTGAACGCATGGAGTGAGTGGTGGGGGAGCCGGAACGAAGACACAAGAGGAAAGGAACTACGAGGGTTCCTTGATGAAGAGGGGCTGAGCATCTTAAATTGTGGAAACACACCCACCTTCGACACCGTTAGAGGGGGCCGTAGATACACGAGTACAGTCGACATCACAGTATGTACAACGGCTCTCCTCAGCAAGGTAACGAAATGGTGGGTTGACACATCAATTACCAGTTCGGATCACAACACAATATTTATGACTACAGCCCTTCAAAAACCCCAAACGCACACCCTACCGAAGACGACCCGCAAATACAAAACAAAAAACGCAGACTGGGAGGATTTTAAAGAGAAAATAAAAACGGAATTGACACAACAAGGTTTAGACAAAGGAACGATAAAAGAACTGGACACCAAGGCCAGGGTCAACAACGCAGTAACGAAATATACAAACATAAATACTGTAACACAAGGAAGTTCAGTAACATTTTGACCAATAAGTAAAGCCGACTGAAGGAAATGATTGCTAACCACCAGTACCTCTACATTAACCTCAACTTCATCTAATTTCAAATCGACGTTGGTCCTATATACTGGAAATACTTTAGAGTTCCCGAACCCTTTGATTACTGGCAACTCCGTTGAGTTTTTAGTTAAATTCAGACTTTGAGCATCAGATTCCCTGATTAAACTACATTCACTGCCGAAATCAATAAATGCAGTTAAAGACTTATCGTTTACCTTAACCGTTTTGTAAAATTTGTCGCTGTTGTTACTGAGGGTAGATATAGTTAAAAATTTGTTTAGGCTCATTTCGCAAGATCAACGGCTCTAGTTTACAATTATCGCTGTTGTGGCCTACCTGATGGCATTTTACACATTTCGTAAGAGGTTTAGGGCATCGAAGGTAAGGGTGTCCCTTTGAGCGGCAATTGAAACAAGTTAACAAACTTTCGCCTGAGGATGATGCAGTGTTACCCGTTCGAACTATCGTATTATCGCTACGTTTCCTATTGAATGTTTTATTTTCTAACATAGGACGTTGGGAGCTTAGAAAATTCAACAAGTCTTCCGGTTCGCGACAAGTCAGTGCCTGTGCACTGCTTCTAATAGATGTATCTAGTATTCCGTGGATAATACAATCGACGTCCTTTTTGCCTCTTATTTCACATCTGTTCAACAACGTTAACTTATCGTAGAAGTACTCACGTAAACTTTCGTTACTACGAGTACTGCGAGATAACATTTCTTCGAGAAGCCGACCATAATTTTGCTCATTTGGGAAAGCTCTTGTAAGTTTGTCCTGCCACTCTGACCAATTGAAAACAACGCTAGGAAGGGCTTCGAACCACTTCTTTGGCAAGCCAGACAGTTTCTGCAGAGCAAAATGTATGGTCTGCTTCTCGTCCCATTCATAGATTAAAGCACATTCATTTACTTTCCTAACCCAACAGTCGATATTCTGAGTTTTACTTGACGGATCAAATTCTGGTATTACATTGTTGAGAAGATTATTATTTAAATTACTTATCTTGCACTTATGCCCTTGAAGGGTATTAAATATATCCAGTACCTGTTCAGTAGACCAACTACCTTTTTCCTTGGATCGTCTCTTACTTGCACACCGTGAACTACGGGGTGACTCACTGTTGGAGGAGGAGGAGCTGGAAGACTCTTTGCGTTTCTTTTTTGATCGCTTTTTGCCTCTCTTAGACTTAGCTGCTGCCTTGGAGGAAGACCGTGAACGCTTTCTCTGAAATTCATCATTACGAGAAGGCGAGCCTTCGGGAGTCATCGCTTCATCAATATCCATACCTCAAAAATAAAATATCATTTTATTATGTTAGTATATCAATTCATTGTCTAGACGTACTAAAACTATAAGGATATATGTTTTTTTTAAACATTTCAAAATTAAGTATTTAAAGAAATAAACTTCATTTATTTGAAATTAATCCTTGACTGAAAACAAAATACAATAATGATTTCGTTAACGTTGACACGCTCTAAGGGATACATTTTATAGGCATACTTAGCTTCTTATTTTTTTTAGTTTTGCTTCTTCTAGGTACACATGACCTCTACTCTAACTTACTACACGCTCACAGATCAGGAGGAATACATAGCCTCGAGTATCTAAAGCACACTTGGCTTCCTATTGTAGGCACACATAACCTCTAACGACTAAGCACACATGGCTCGATAGGCATACATAGCCTCTAGCAGCTGAAGCACACTTGGCTTCCTATTGTAGGCACACATAACCTCTAACGACTAAGCACACATGGCTCGGTAGGCATACATAGCCTCTAGTATCTGAAGCACACTTGGCTTCCTATTGTAGGCACACATAACCTCTAACGACTAAGCACACATGGCTCGGTAGGCATACATAGCCTCTAGTATCTGAAGCACACTTGGCTTCCTATTGTAGGCACACATAACCTCTAACGACTAAGCACACATGGCTCGATAGGCATACATAGCCTCTAGCAGCTGAAGCACACTTGGCTTCCTATTGTAGGCACACATAACCTCTAACGACTAAGCACACATGGCTCGGTAGGCATACATAGCCTCTAGTATCTGAAGCACACTTGGCTTCCTATTGTAGGCACACATAACCTCTAACTACTAAGCACACTTGGCTTCCTATTGTAGGTACGCATAACCTATAACTAATTAGCACACATGGCTCGATTGACGTACATAATCTCTAGTAGCCAAAGCGCACGTGGGGCGTTCGATTTCTAATCATTTATAGAAATAACATTAATAGTCGTATAAAACACTTGTACGCACCTTAGATTGGGTCTTGTCCCGCTTCTGAATTGCGATGAATTCTCTCTATTCGATTCTCGGTGTATAATAATAAACGCCTGCTTTGTTACAACAATAACTAAGTATATTTCCAACACTTCTTATCCTTAAACAACCACACAGCTTACAATTTAACGTCCGTCTTGGTCAAGCGGATCGGTCCGAATGACCCCCGCTTCTTTTTGATCATCTCAAGACGACTCGTCATTTTGTTCGTGAATGTTGGTATCGAGTCAATCGACTTACTTACATCGAGTAAAACATATTTAATAAATACAATCATCAAATAATCTATACTCTAAATTATAAATAATAATTTTAAGCATAATAAAATTGTAAAATAATAATAAGTTATCATAAATTCATTACACGAACAAACAAACTTAAAAAAAAAAAAAAAAAAAACCTAAAAATTCTTAAAAATAGGTTTTTTGTCGCGGATCGGGCAGGGCCGTATATCATTGTACGCGTCTCGCGACGGCAAATCCAAAAATATAAACATTGTGTAGTAAAAAGTGAAGAAAAAGTGACAAAACAGTGAAAAAACACAAAAAGTGCAAAAAATTTAGTGAAAAAGTGCGTGCGGCTCAAAAACCAAAGCGACGCCTTACCTAAATTTTTTACGTGGCTAGATAGAGGTCGTCAAGCCGCACTTTTTGACACCTCACCCAGATTTTTGCGGCCAAGAAATTAAGAAAAAATTTAAAAATAAGAAAACACCACGTGGCACGATCCCGCCAATATTTTGAGCTATATAGGTAGATAGATCTCGACGAGCCTGTCATTTTGATATATTCGAATAAAAAATTTGATCAATATTGGGGGCTCCAGAGGCCCGGGAATAAAAAGGGGGAAAAGTGCGGGATAACTCGGGAACGGTACATTTTAGCGCGTTTTTAAGGTCAGATCCAGTATACACATTATACTGGGTTTTGACCGCCAGTTCGAACCCTACCGGAAACTATATTCAAAAATTTTTAAAATAATTTTCAAAATTTAATAATTAAAATATTTAATAAATTACAGTGGTATCAAATTCAGTAAAAACGGTGCACGCTAGGTTAAAAATAGTATTATTTTCGGCCTAATTAGGGTAAAAAAGGGTTATAGGGACGTGTCGCGTGCACTGTACCTTGGACCCCCCCTCGCCCTATTACCTCACCCCCTGGGGTTGAAAAATTGCAACCTCACGGAACATACACGTGTGACGGCTCTTTCGACTCCCCGCAAAAAGCAAAGTCGACTGAGTACGTTTACAGCGCACTCAAGCACACGTACACACAGTTATCACACACAAACACACTTAGACACAATTCACACATAAACACACAAGTGTGACGGCTCGTTCAACTCCTCGTGACTCGGGGAGAAGATTGCGGCTGTCCACTTCTACATTCGAGTTTACACACACACATACCGGCACACACACATACAAATATACGTTCAGAAACTCAAGTGTAGCTCCAAATTCGACTCCGCTGATTGCAGCGGATCCTCCGAGTAGGTGCACACGTGCCAAGGCACACCAACACACACACACACATATACACACATACAAATAAGGCAAGGTCAGGTGGTCCTTCACGCGCCTTTATTAGAACAAGCGATACACCGCTCCCAAAGGTACCAGGACTGTGATATTAGGTTAAGTGACAGGGGTTCTCCTTTTGGAAACCCCTCTTAGATATAAGTGTTTTGACACGGCTACCATCCTTTTGGGGGTAGACCCTAGACTATATTTATTTTTTCTTAGTTACTCTATTGACACGGCTTTTACCCTATTGGGGAAGCCTTAGAATAAGTCTTACCAAGTAGAGTAGTACTGAATATAAATATTGTATACTGACACGGCTATTACCCTTTTGGGTGTAGACCCTAGATTATATTTATTTTATCTAAATTATTTTATTGACACGGCTTTCACCCTATTGGGGAAGCCTTAGACTAAGTTTTACAAAATAGTGTAATACTGAATAAATAATATTGTATTGTGACACGGCTACTACCCTTTTGGGAGTAGACCCTAGACTAAGTTACTTACTGAAAATTTTATATTTACTGATTAGTTATTTTCGTTTAATACGTTTTCCATTTTAAAGACTGACAAACCATAGCCTACCTACGCGTGATTTTAAAAACATTATATTCGGTATTCGCACTACGACAAAGGTCACCGCTCCTCAAACCCATACCATAGAGGAAAAAGAAGGACCGGCCTCCACACAGCCACCAACACCCGCCTTAACACCAGCGGTGAGAAAAAGCATTGGAGATCTGGAGGCGGCTATAGCTAGGAGCGCAGAAGCCCCGAAAAAACAAAAGTTATATAAAAACATGCTCACCGAAGCCGCAGCACTGCAGCAAAGCGCTCTTCTGCAGCTTGACGCCGCCCGCAACTTAAAGGGCGAAATCAAGGCAGCAGTCACCTCAGCAGTAAAGCGACTATACGAGCTAGTAAAAGAGGCCGATGCACAATTGAAGGAAGGAAGAGACAAGAAAAAGGAAAATGAAGGGAAATGTGAGGAAACTGTAGAAAAAGAAGGTGAAGCTAACAAAACATACAAAATAGACACCACATCGCAAATCAAGAAAAGCGACAAGTACAAACTAGAAGAACAAATAAACCGGCTGAAAAGAGAAAACGACAGGATGGAGGAGACCAGCAAACTATTAAGAAAGGAAGTAAAAGCCTTTAAAAGATTTTTCCAGTCAAAAATTAAAAAAAAAAAAAAGTTAAAAAGAAAAAACATAAAAACCACGTGTAACGTGGTTTGGGATCCCGAGGGATATTGAGGACGTGCTATATATCGTTGGAAAGCTCTCGTCGAGTGCAGCTAGCAGCCGTTCGTAAATCGTAAATCGTCGAGATCGAGTCAGCGGCTGCGGAGAAAAGTCGACGGGAAGAACCACAACATAAAATAGGGAATAACTCGGGAACGGTAGGAGATAGGGCAATTGGTAGGTATATGGATATATCCATATACCGGCTTTGACTGCGCAGCATCGACTCATATAAAGACACTTTTTAAATTTGAAATTTCGAAATTTGAAAAAATCCCGAAAAATAGACAAAATTTGTGAAAATCGGAAAAATTAAAAAGCCCGTATCTCAGGAACGGTGGACTTTTCGGGATTTTTAACAGCGGTCTTGATACAAGAATACAAGCCTTGCTCGGCGTGGTAAATTTTATATATAAAAATAAATAAATTTTAATTTTGGAATTTCCCTCCTAACTCCCCCCTCTCCCTCCGCTCTCGAGTTTTTCACCAAAAAAACGTTTTAAGCTTTAGAAAATTATACACTATATCTATTTATAGAGACGGCTCTACATAGAGTCGGGAAAAAATTTTTGTTTTAAAAAAAAAAACCGACTGCGACCCTAGGATAAGTGACAGGGGCTCTCCTATTGGAAACCCCTCTTAGAAGTAAGTGTTTTGACACGGCTACCACCCTTTTGGGACAGCCATTAGAATAAGTTTTAAGAAATTATATTAATTAAATTGACAATTTGACAATCCATAGAAAATTAATAATTAAGAATATTTCATTGTTTGTAAGCTATTTATTGACCTGTCTACAACCCTATTGGGAGTAGGCCTTAGGTTAAGTACAGATATAAGACAAATTATTGTAAATAAAAATATTATTATAATTGACACGGCTACTACCCTATTGGGAGTAGCCTTAGATTAAGTATAGTTTTAAGACAATTATTGTTTTAAAAGAATATTTTATTAAAAGTGACACGGCTACTACCCTATTGGGAGTAGACCTTAGGTTAAATTATTTAATTTCACGTGACAATCCTAATAGGTGAAATGTTGGGCATTCGCACTCCACCTAAATGCAAACAAACGGCACCTGCTATCAGGCGCAGTATTGATAAGTGGGAGGCGGCCTCAAGCCAAGCCCCTGAGGCAGCAAAAGAAGATCCTCTGGCTGGGGCAGGAGGAGCAGGTAAGTCTCCTGCTCCCGCTCAAGCCAGGGAAAGAGAAGCAAAAAATTGCTACCTCAAGGCAATGGCCCACTTGGCGGAGTCCCGCAATATTAAAACAGAAATAAAGATAGGGGTACAGTCAGCTGTGAAGCGGCTGTACCAACTCATAAAGGAAGCCGAAGTGGAGCTGGCGGGAGGCCCAACAAAAACTTCAACAAAACCGACAGAAGGAAAAGACAAAGAAACCGAAATATACAACAGATAAGAAACGCAAATTGAAAGACTGGAGGCAGAATATAGTAAGTTGGAGAAATGTAGGAAAGACATAGAGGATCTGGCAAAAAAGAAAGATGAATGTGTCCTGACCGAGATAAGGAAAGAGTTTGAGGAGAAGGAAAAGAAGGACAGAAAGGCAAAACAACTGGGTTGCAAGTATGAAATCGTACGCCGAAGCGACGAAAGTAAATCTCAGTCAGGGCCAAAACATCACAGAAGGCCCGGGGCAAAAACCTGCACTGCACTCTGTCGTGGTGGCGCCGAAGAACGCGACCGACACGGCAGAGGACGGTGCAGAAAATCCGGCACTTGCTCAACGCGAAGGAGGAAGGTTGGCAAGTGCAAAAAATAAGAAAATCAAGAGACGGCAAGGTAGTTGTGGGTTGCAGGACGGAGGAAGAGAGGAGCAAACTAAAGGAAAAACTGGGTAGAGAGATGGAGGTGAAATATAAATCAAACAAAAACCCTCTCGTAAAAATAATAAATTTACTGACCTGCAACACCACCGAGGATATTGCCCGGGCCCTAAAGAACCAGAACAAACACGTGACTGCGCACCTGGAGGAACGAGAACTAAACATAGTGGAAAAGTACAGAAGGAAGGCAAGAAACCCTCTGGAGAGCCACGTGGTCCTGCAGGTCACGCCTAAACTCTGGCAAGCTCTGACATCGGCTGGCAGAATACACGTGGACCTGCAGAGGGTTTGGGTAGAGGACCAATCCCCTCTGGTCCAATGCACAATGTGTCTGGGGTATGGACATACCCGCAGGAACAGCAAAAAAGATACAGAGGTGTGCAGTCACTGTGGAGGAGCCCACATGAGGGCCGATTGCCAGAAACCGGTGAAGGCGGCGGTACTTGTTATTAATTTTTTTCACTCTAACCATGCGGTGACCACGTGGAGACTAACTTTTGATCTGGCAAACCCAAAACGTCGTAGTCGTCATTAGAACCGCCGTTCTCTTTAAGCTCTTTACAACAACATATTGTTACGAAGACGGGTCAGCTGCAATGTTTTTAGAATTTTCCACTACTTAGAGAACTTTTCAGCAGGCTGAAATATGATTTATGACCGTTTCAGAAGAGGGTCAATCACATATTAGAAAATCGAAATTTACATAATGTTGCCGTAGTTTTCAGGAGGCTGATACATTTTTTCAGTCGGTTTCAGAACACGTATAGACGAATGGTACACTTTTCAGCAGACCCGTTTTTAGGCGTTTTCAGGCCTGGTTATAGCCCTTCGATGAAGGAATATTCTAGAACGAATTTTCTAGGTGTGGGACAAGGACTGTTTGATACGCGAAAGAGAGAAAAGATAAGAACCTTCTCGAAGCTAGACCGAGAACTCTAGAACGTCGTACGACAAGCACGTAGCAGTGTGCGAAAGAGATAGCAAGTACGCGCGTTCTAGAATTAGGCGATCGCTACTCAGTAGCGCTCCCGCCTAGAAAGTTCTCGTAAACATCGGAAAAATCGTTCGAGATTCTTCCCAGGGATATATAAGCGAGCCAAAACGCGACCACTCAGTTCAGTTTTCAATGCGATTCCAAGCGATAAACAGCGAAGAGAAAAAGTGCGATTAAGTGATACCAGTGATAAAGTACTGAGTGATTTGAGTGATTAGTGACAGTGTTTCATTGTGTGTGTTATTAGTGCTTTTCTGTGCGTAATTTCCAGATATTAGTGTAAACGAATTCCTCGTAGATTTTATTAAAATAAACCCTTGAAGAAATCGACGGCAGTTTCTATCCGATCCCCTAGCTCGTAACAATATTTTACAATCTAAGGCAACCTACTGGAAAAAAATTACAGACTATTTGCAGAAAGTGGTTATTTTACCTCAACTTTGCCGACCCATATCTCAGGAGGTAGATCTATGACGTAAGAGTTTTGTTAATTTAACAACCAGAACAACAATAGAAGATTCATACTTAAAAAACTCAGATTTTTATTTCAAGAAACAGATTTTTGCTGAATTTTCTCTGAAAAAAGAGCCGGCAACGCCATTCCGTGTTAACGTTGTCGGGGCCCTAGCGCCGAAACGGAGCCCCGGACTGCAGTTCTGATAAATTTTTCGTTACTTCGATAACTGAGCAAATGGAGCGCATCCACAACAGTACAGACTCTGAAGCCAATAGCAAGAAGCTTAAGGAACTGGAAGATGATTTGGCATTACTCAACGCGCAGATTTCTGATCTGCAACAACAGATTATTAATGCTGATCAAGGTAGGAATTAATTCAATTAGTTACTTGCATATGCGTAAATAAAAATAACATTCATTTAAAATATATATGTGGCAACAGCTACGTGAAGACAAAAAAAATATTGTTATTATTAATTTTTGTTTATTACAATTGACGCAAACGTAAAATAATAGAAAGAAAATAATAGCATTCCAAAAAAAGCCCGCACCAATTGGACGACTGCAATCGAATACTTTTCTCAACATTTTTTGAAGTGAAAGTTTAGGCGCATGAGGGTAAATTTTTTTCGGAACGTCACGAAAATGTGCAGCATTTTTGTCGAAGAAAAGGGAGAGAGTGAGAAAGGGAGATAAAGTATAAAAGAAAAATGGGCTTAAACTTCAAGAAAACATATTTATTAACTTAGAGCAACTCGTAACCTAATACAGAACAACAACCATTACAGTTAGAGCGAGTAAGCTCATTGCACATTAATTACTTTTTATATAGGCGGATGTGTAGAGGAGGACGCACTCAACGACAGGGAAGGGAGTCAAAATTACTGTTGAGAGCACAACCATTTGGGAGGGATGAGGAGCACTGACCAACAACAGCCTGGTGAGCTGTTCTATCGTACCCCTTTGTTAAAGGAGCTTGTGGACGAGGAGAGCTATTAATTGTTTGGCGATAGGAAGTTTTGGTAGGAGTTTGGGCTTTTTGAGATGATCTTAGAGAATAGGCAGGAGGGGTAAACATTTCTTTTGTTATCTCAGCATATGAACGTCGGACAGGTGGAAACTGAGTTGCTGCTTCAAAGTAGGAGATATTGTCCGAGGACATCACCATTTATATAGATTGCTGTCGAGAAAATTCTGGACAGCCCTTGTCAGAAGCAAAATGTTTACCGGAACAATGTAAACATGTGGATGTTTCTAAGGTGACTTCGCACGTTTCACCTGCATGAGGCTGAGCACACCTGTAACATCTGGCCTTAGATCGGCAGGCCGATTTGATATGACCAAAACGGCAGCAGTTCAGTCACTGTATGGTAGGAAGTCTGTAGGTTTCGACAGGGAGGGAAGTGTGGTAAGAGTAAACCTTATCAGGAAGCATTTGCCCCCTGAAGGTAAGGACGACAGATTGAGTAGGCACCCAGGTGGTGACACCCTCAGTAACAAATTTTCGGTTCAGTCGCCATGACTTTACTACCTCACCACATCCAGGAGGAAACTCTAATGAAAATCTATAAATCCCATTCTGGTTATGTTATAAGTGGGGATAATAGCTTTAAACTTACGCACATACCGAGAATCGGGTTGACCAGAAAGTTGTTGGCAGCTTCAGCAGAAGAGAATTCAACTGTAATTTTGTTACGGCGGTGTATGACAGAGCTTATTTTGTGTTTATGCATAAACTGACCGAATGTAATACCACGTAAAGAGGCTCCGGAAGATGGATCCTCTACTTCCCGGGAGACTTGGATAATGAACGGACCTTTATCATCATTAGAGTAAGACCGAGGGCCATCGGAAAAGGACGGAACATAAAGGTGTTGAACAGACGGGTTCGCCTGAGTGGGATCCGTAATTGTTTTTTTAGAGGAAGTCACATTTCTCTCCTCTCCTTGTCGTTTGCGAGACGTAGAAATGGTTCCTGGGTCGGGGGGCTTGGAGTCAGGATATAGATACATTTTACTGCAACTGCACCGAGTATATTAGTTAAAATTCTATACTTTACCAGCACCAATAGGGTTAGTTTTATCTAGATAACAACAATAACAACTATTTCAGATTTGAAAAATCACAGAAACACCGAAAAAACACCGAGATCTCATTAACACCCCATGCCCCATCAACATTGATGCCCCATTTCATACATAAACACTTAATCAAACAAGAAACTAAACACAAGACACAAACACACTGAAGGAATAACTGGGGCATTCGCAAAGAAACTTTTTCGGCAACTCAACAGTATACACGCATTTTTCCTCGCCATCCCCACATATTTTCAAATGACACAATTTCTTACCGGCCATTCTTTTGCTAAAGATTACTTACATAGATTCCACATCACTAAAAACTCTCACTGCCCCTGTAACAACACATCTATACAAGACCTCATCCCTGAATGCCCCAGATTTAATCTTCAAAGATCCACATATGAACACACCTGCTCCTTCATTAACATCGATCCATATAACATAGCCGAACTTATAAGTAAAGAAACTTCGGCTAAATCATTTGACACATTTATTAAATATATTATCAACTATCTAAAGGCGTTCAATGGTACATAGACCCTTATAATTTTGTCTTTATTATAATTTTTAAGAATTCCATATATTTTACAAACTTTTCCTGTCTTTTTAATATTACGAATTATGACGTAACCAATTTTAACTTTAAGTTTCTCTGTTTAATATTAATATTTTTTAGTTAGTTAAGTTACCCATGTGATATTGTTATTTTACACATTAAAAACTTATAAATTTAAGCTTTTACAAACCTTATGTATCATCCTACCGTTTTACATTATTCTGTAACCGAATCTAATTTTAAGTTCTATATTTATTTATAATTTTCTTACATCCATTGTTTAATACGAATTACATACGGTACCCTAAAGAAAATCGCTAACGTTGCAGCACGTCGACCTATCCGTAGAACAGAGTCCGATGTGATCATTGAGCAAAAATGAGTTAAATGGCTAAACGAGATAAGGAATACGAACTCTTCAGACGTGCGTTTTTAAAATTTTCGTATCTTGTTTAGTTTCGGAGATATAGAATCGAATAACGTACTATCTGACATTAATTCCGTATAAAAACGCACGACGTGATCAAGCGACGGCACGCGGTAAGCGACGGCTGCGCAGACGCCCCGTCCGTCTTGTCACTCCGGCCGTTGTTCGGTAGAGAGAGGGTGTATTTGTGTTATGCACTCAGATTTTTTTTTGTTTTGATGTACAAAATAAATTAACTGCTTTGCATGTAAACACATATTATTAAAGATGTCACGTTCAAAGAAAATATTAGATATGCTACAAAAAACTGATGCAGAAAGGCCGGAACTTAGTGCACCATTTACAAATTTTCGAAAAAAAGTGTAATTACTGGTATATTGACGATTTCAGCTGTATTATTTCGCGATACACACTAATAAATTCTTATATTAACAAACATCATATCTGTATTGCTTTAATATTGCATTTTTGACTCAGTAAAGCATTGTGGGTGATTGATTTTAATATAGGACGTTTCTTGCCGGAGAGGTATAGAAAAGCATTTGTAGTGCGAAAATCATGCGAAAAAGCAATTGACATAATGCTTAGTCACAGAGTATTCATATTTTCTATAATAATAAATAGTAAAAAGTAGAAGTCTTATGAAACATAAGGACGATTTTATATGAACATTTTTGGTATTTTTAGCGTATCATATGAATTTAAGACGTTTTTCTGCGTAATCTGTAATATGATTTCTTGGTTTGATATTAAGATAGAACGTTGTTACTGGGATAATGTCATCAGTTAGGACGTTGTTCATTTAAAAAAATCGTTAAATAATAATATTATAACGATTTTTTATTTACGGTCTGTTAACTTAATTTATTTATAATGTTTTATGAATAGCTATAATAATACTATACAGTATTTTTTATACTACAGCTCTGAACGCTGATGACAACGACATTAGACAACAGAGCTCACCTTTGCCCTCCGGTGAAAAAAAAAATCTAAGTTTAAATACAATAATAGATAACTATAATCCGTAAAAAAAGTGTTTTATTATAAAAAAAAATCAGTCAAGAACTAGCTGATATATGGGAAGAAGTTCTCCATGAAGATATTACCTGACCGAAGATATTACTTGTGATAGCTTCATACCCAATGTGTCTGATCCGTCTGCCAAAGATGCTTACAGAAATCAACCTAGCACATTTTCTTTGCAAGTGCCTTCTAGTTTCGAGAACTGCCAACTTCTATGCCATCTCCTACTTATATTCATTCGATTTGCGATAGCTCATTCTGCCCTAATAATGCAGACTTATTATCTGTAATTTCTTCGTCGTCTTTTAGCACCACGAATTCACCTTCTTCGCACGTAAGTCCCAAGATCCCACCGTGAATCCTAAAACGACTAGAAAACGTAAGAGGTGCCCAAAAGAATGGACAGACCTTAAACGCAAATGCCTTAAGAACTTAGGTACGAAATATGTCACGATAAAAGGAAAAGCCGTAGACGAAAAAACGATGTGGCCGTCAGGTATACCGTTACAAATGTCTTAATAAAATATCTCAACAACAGCGGTTGGAATGTTTCACAAAATTTTGCCAACTGGGATATCAAGCAGTGGAATTTCATCATCAAATATTCCGATAAAATGAAGAAGAAAAGATGCCTGAGTCAAGACACTCCTAGTAATAGAAAGCATACTTTTAACTATTATCTGGCGCTGATCACAGGTTCTAGCGAATCTTACTGCGAGAAATCGAAGTATGCCAAACATTGCTTATTAATACTCTTGCCGAGATAAATATGAGATAAAAAAATGCATGGAAGAAGTACGATGAAAGTGCTATTTTAGAAGAGGAAAGACGGAGTCGCCACGATAATCATAAGATTGTTATAGATGACGCAATGAAACAAAGTGTTTGTGACCATGGTCGCATTTGCATTGTAGGCATTTGCCCGAACATGGTCACATGCAAGCGATTCAGCAACTTTTTTAATTAAGCAACTGGGACAAATGTCCCAGTCCATCGTCCATCGTATCGAATACGCAAGAATAGCCAAAAGCTCTACCTACAAGGAGACAAGTATCGCCAAAATGTTCAAATTGTATCTTGAATGGTTCGAACCCGAGAAATACATCTCTAAGGCTACAAAGAAACGCCAATATCGTGACATTGTCAACTTTAACTTCAATCTAGCTTTTCATATTTCCAAAAGGGATTAGTGCGACGAATGTCACGTTTTTCGATTGAAAAATAATCCAACAGACCAAGAAAAAGAAACTTTTCAACAGCACCAGACTAATAAAAAGATCGAAAGGAACTTAAAAGGCCAAGATAAGAAAGACGCTGAGGAGTCAAATGAAAACATGGTTGCTGCTGTGTTTGATTTTTAAAATGTATTGCAGCGTCCTCATGGCAATATAAACTTATTTTACTATAACAGAAAGTTTTCTTCATTTAACTTCACAGTTTTTGGCATGGGTAAAAAGGAAGGCCGTTTGCTATATTTGGGATGAATCTGTGGCAAAACGTGGCTCAAATGAGATCAGGAGTTGTCTCTTAATGTTGACCGTGGGTCAAAGAGTTTCGCTATTGGTCAGACAATTGACAATGCTGGCCAAAATCGTAACCGCTTTGTATTTTCAATGTACGTTTACGCAGCAGAAAAGTTCAATAAATGCATAATACACTGCTTCTTACAGAAAGGACACACTCAAAATGAAGAGGACAGTGTCTGTGATACGAAATGCCATTTAAGTTTTAACTTTTGCGCCAAAAAAAATAGTCTTAGCTATATTTATTTATTTATTTTTATTTATTGTAAAATTCTATTGTTATTAAGTATGTTTGTTTGAACATAATATTGTTGATTATATAACTAATGCGAAGTTTAAATTTCTCCATACGCGTCTCCTGTAATTTTCCTATTCTATGTACCTATCTGTAGTTTTAGACTATGTTCAAAGTGGTGCCTTCTAATAGTTAACATATCTATTTTAAGATTTTATAACTAATAAACTATTTTTAATAATATTCTTAATTTTTATTTAGTTACATGGGATCATATGGCGAACATTATGTTTAAAAAATTTAAGATGTTTATTTACATAGGACTCATAAGGGATGGGTAATTCCAACAAAAAAATACCCATGTTAATACAGAACGTCACTTAATTCATACATCTCCGTAAAAAAACGTACAATGTTCACTACGGGCACCCGCTCTTCCGCCATAAAACGTCCTATGTTTATATAAAACTCACTATCTCATGAAATAAGAGGATAAGAAATATACACTACATAGCATTTAACTAGGCTGGGGTGTTGTCATATCATACCAAAAAATCAAAATCTCAAGTCTCACTGTTTAAGAATTACACAAGTCAACAACTTCTCTAGCCTCTACTGAAAACTATCAATCCTGCAGATGGAACTCTGTTCTACGGATAGGTCGACGTGTATGGTCAACGTGCGGGCTTCAGGGAATCGTTTTGCTGCCTCATCATTTACCGCATTTTATTCATTTTAATTTAATAAAATATATTTGCATTATATTCGTGTCTGGCATCGACTACGGATCTATATTCTGTAATTTAATTATAAGTTTAATTAATAAATAGTTATATAATTATTGGTTTTTTTTGAGAGTCCGGGCTGTCGATATCGTAATTGGCGCAGTCGGTAGGATAGTTTCGGGGTTACGACGATCGCTATAAAGAAGATTTCCGGGGTCTAGTTTCGACACCGCGCGCGGTCGTTCTAGCTATCGCTATCAAGCGTTCACCGAAGCATCAAAGATCATAAGGAAGCAGCCGGGGCGTACTCAAACTTCAGTGCAACTCAAAAGAAACCAGGGAAGTCGACGAGTTATGTGAGTACATTGAATTATTTTTCCATTCGTGTTGCTCTCTCCTCGTTACGATTTTCCGCCCTATGAAAAATAGTCCTGTTTCCTCCAGGTATAAAACTCGTAGGGTAAGTTTAGTAGACTTGAATCGTCAATTAAGTGAAGACTTGAATCGTCAATTAAGTGAAGACTCGAATTGTCAATTAAGCGAAGGCTCGAATCGCCCTTCAGTAGGTTTAAATTTTTTTCCTGAGAGCTCGAATTGCCCTCATAGTTTAAGCAGTAATTTGAATTTAAATTTTAGTAGTTCCTGATACAGTTTATAAGGCTCTCCGCCCAGTTCCTGAATTCGATGGGAACCCACATATACTTCCTAGGTTTATAAGAATATGCGATCAAATTGTTATTCAAAGTGTAAAGGACGAGATAGGATATGAATTATCTAATTTATGTGTGATCAATGGCATACTAAATAAGATTAAGGTTCAGCCGCTCGTACTATAAATTCCAATGGCATACCTGAAAATTGGTTAGGAATTAGGAATACATTAATTAATAATTTTTCTGACCAAAGGGACGAGACCGCTCTTTATAATGACTTAGCATTAGCGACACAATGTAATGAGACTCCACAGGAATTCTATGACAAATGCCAAAATCTTTTCAGTACTATAATGTCTTATGTATCGTTGCACGAGACATTAGACACAACTGTAGAAGCTAAAAGAGTTCTATATCGCAAATTAACATTACAAGCATTTGTAAGAGGCTTAAAAGATCCTCTCGGGTCCCGAATAAGATGTATGAGACCTGAAACGATTGAAAAGGCGTTGGAATTTGTCCAAGATGAGCTTAACGTAATGTATTTACAACAGCGTAATAATTTAGCAACAGATCCTAGAAAACCATTGTCATCATCATCATCACAGAACACACACCAGCAACTTACACACACACAGCCTAAATTTCCTCCGATTATTAACAACTTTAATCCTTCTAAATTTTTACCTGGGCCTAGCTGGCAAAAACCTAATTTTAATCCTAATTTTAATAGTCGTCAGCACATGCCTATGTATCCAACGCGTACTCAGCAAATTTTCCGAGCACCTTTGCCTAACAATAATAGTGGTTTCAGAATACCTAATAGGAATCCTGTACATAATAATTCTGGTCCTAAACCTATGAGTGGGGTAAGTCATTTCGTGACGAAACCCTTACCACCTAAAATTACTGGACATGATTGGCAGAAATTTGGTAATCCGCCTCCATCAAATTACTTTAAGTCTAAAGAACTTAATTTTAATTAATTTTATGATTATGATGATTATGACTATGGCAATGACTATGTTGACTACAATTATTATAACACCGACTATGACTTAAGTGACTATTACGGACAATATGGTAATTATAACTATGATGACAATCAATACTATGAACAACAAGAATTACCACCAATAAAGGATATTCGCTATGAAAGTAATAGGCCTAATACCAGTAAAGCTAGTAAAGATATTCAATCGAAATATCCAAATGGTAGGAAAAGTCAGGATTTTCAAAAGAGCAATCAGAAATCCGCACCAGAATAGAATTAAATTTACAATCAAAGAAAGAATTGCCTTATATTAAAATTAATAATCCACCTTTAAAACTTCTCATAGATACAGGCGCAAACCAATCATTTATAAGCCCTGAAGCAGTGGAAAAATATTTCAGTAATATTCCGATAATTTATGATCCTTTTGAAGTAACTAATTCTAGAGTAACAAGCATTCATGAACATTCGATATCAGTTCCTAGTTTTCCTGAATTTAATGATGTTAAAAATATAAAATGATTTATATATAAATTTCATAATTATTTTGATGGTTTAATTGGATTGGATTTGTTAGAAAACTGTAGAATTGATTTTAGAGATGATATATTAATAACAGAAAATGCGAAAATTCCTTTATTGCGATATCAATGTAAAAGATATACAGATCAAATAATACCAGCCAAAACATCTCGTTTAATTAGTATACCGATACATCATAACGATGGTGACATTTTCATACCAGAACAATTATTAGGTAATTGCATTGTACACGAATGTATTACTAATGTGACTGATCAGATTGGTATAGTAGAGGGTAAGAATATGACAGACGAAGACACTGTTATTCCAATTGACAGACCTTTACGACTTGACTTATTTAACTTTGAAAGTTCCAATACTGAACCAGACTCAGATAGAGTAAAATAGGTTTTAGACAGACTTAGAACTGACCATTTGAATAGTGAAGAACGGGTTAATTTAGTTACTCTTTGCAAGCGCTACGCTGACATATTTTACATAGAAGGCGAGCCACTAACTTTCACTAATAGAATCAAACATAGCATTAGAACTCATGATGAAAACCCAATTTACACCAAAAGTTACCGATACCCTTTTGTACACCGTCAGGAAGTTAGAGAACAAATTAGTAAAATGCTCGAACAAGGTATAATACGACCCTCTGACTCTGCTTGGAGCTCACCCATTTGGGTAGTACCAAAGAAAGCTGACGCTTCTGGTAGACAAAAATGGCGACTTGTAGTGGATTTTAGAAAGTTAAACGAAAAGACTATTGACGATAAATACCCAATTCCGAACATCACCGACGTTTTAGACAAGTTAGGTAGATGTCAGTATTTCACCACCCTTGACCTTGCATCTGGTTTTTATCAAGTCGAGATGAATCCTGAAGATATACCGAAAACCGCATTTAACGTAGAACACGGTCATTTTGAATTTTTACGTATGCCGATGGGACTTAAGAATTCACCTTCCACATTTCAGCGTGTAATGGATAATATCCTTAAGGGTTTACAAAATGTGATATGTCTAGTATACCTCGATGATATTATAGTATTCAGTACATCTTTGCAAGAGCACATAATTAATTTAGAAAAAGTATTTAGTAGATTGAGAGAATCCAATTTCAAAATCCAGATAGACAAATCTGAATTTTTGAAACTTGAAACAGCTTACCTTGGTCATATAATCAGTAATGAAGGTATTAAACCGAATCCTGATAAAATTAAAGCCATAGAAAATTGTCCTTTACCTAAAACAACAAAAGAAATTAAACAATTTTTAGGATTATTAGGTTATTATAGAAAGTTCATACCAGATTTTGCACGTCTGACGAAACCAATGACTAAATGTCTTAAAAAGTCTAACAAAATAACTTTAGATTCTGAATATATCAAATGTTTTGAGAAATGCAAAACTTTATTAACTAACGATCCTATTTTACAATATCCGACTTCAATAAAGAATTCATTCTGACAACAGGCGCCTCTAATGTAGCTTTAGGAGCAGTACTTTCACAAGGCACAGTAGGTTCTGATAAACCGATCTGCTATGCCTCTAGAACATTAAGTGACAGTGAATCAAATTACAGTACAATCGAGAAAGAACTTTTGGCAATTGTATGGGCAACTAAGTATTTTAGACCTTATTTGTTTGGTAGGAAGTTCAAAATTATAACAGACCATAAACCACTTCAGTGGATTATGAATTTAAAGGAACCGAACTCGAGACTGACACGATGGCGACTGAAACTGAGTTAATATGACTATACAGTGATTTATAAAAAAGGAAAGTTGAATACTAACGCAGACGCTTTATCCCGTGTACAAATTAATAACGAGGAAATAGAATCACTTCTTAAAGAATGTGGTATAGATGTGTCAATAAGACCTGAACCACCAGGTTCAACTACTGCAACAGCACATACATCCGCTGAAAATCCTATTCTTGAAATACCCATTACAGATGAACCTCTGAATAAATTTCATAAACAGGTTTGCTTGACTATAGTAGGTGATATTAAAAGAAGACCTCATGTAACTAAGCCTTTTGATACCCACACACGTACACATATACAAGTTTCAGAATCTTCATTAGAACAAGACGTCATACATGCTGTAAAAGAATACGTAAATCCTAAGATAAAAACTGCTATTAAAATAACTCCACCATTAGGTATGTATTCGATAATTCCGATTTTACAAAATAACTTTAAATGTAATTCTATGCATCTAGTTTTAGTAAAAACCGAGCTAGAAGAAAAGGAGTACTTACGACAGCAAGAAATAATTAAACACTATCATGAAGGTAAAACTAACCATAGAGGTATTAATGAATGTTATTTAGCCTTGTCACGTCGTTATTACTGGCCTAAAATGAGGGAAGAAATTAGTAAATACATAAATGAATGTACAATTTGCGGACAGACAAAATATGACAGAAACCCAATTAGACCACAGTTTAATATAGTACAACCTGCAACAAAGCCCTTTGAGATAGTTCATATGGATTTATTCACAGTGCAAGCTGAAAAATATCTTACCTTTGTAGATTCGTTCTCAAAATACGGCCAAGCATATCATTTACGAGATGGTACAGCTATTAGTATTATCCAAGGTCTATTAAATTTCAGCACCCATCACCTACCTTTGACTATTGTGACAGATAACGGGACTGAGTTCACTAATCAACTTTTCGCAGAATTTGTTAGACTACATAAAATTAATCATCATAGAATACTAGCTCATTCGCCTAACGACAACGGAATTATTGAAAGGTTCCATTCTTCTTTACTAGAACACCTTCGTATTCTTCATCTGAAAAATAAAGATGAACCTACAATAAATCAAATTCCTTATGCAATCTTAGCTTATAACAGTTCAGTACATAGTTTCACAAAATGTAGACCACACGATATCATTAGAGGTAATTTTGATCCTAGAGACCCTTTAGATTTTAATTTAGCCGAACACCTTTTGCAACAGTATATTATAACTCATAGAGACCAAATGAAGACGGTATATGAGATGATTAATGAAGCTACAACTATTGATCGTACGAATTTAATGACTAATAGAAATAAAAATCGTGAGCCAGAAACTGAATATGTACCCGACCAGCAAGTTTTTATTAAGAACCCCTTACCTAGTAGACAGAAGTTAGCACCACGATACACTCACGACACAGTTCTTGCAGACCTTCCCATACACATTTACACTTCAAAGAAAAAAGGACCTGTCGCTAAATCTCGCTTGAAACGAGTACCAAAGTCATCCAAATTGTTACAGGTACCGACTAATACTGATAATGACAATGACGAAGACAGTAGGGATAAAACTTGAGACTCTTGACAATGAGCTTTTACCCTTTAAACTTGGTCATACCTTTATATAATATTTAAGACGAATAAATGAACAGTTGGATTATTTTAAAATTCAACTAGATAGGTTTTATAAAAGAGAATATTTTATAGGATTTAAACGTGCAGCGAGCACGCATTATAGTATGATAGGCATTGATAACTTAGGATACATCATTAGTTAATTAAGAGAAATATATAATCTAGTAAAAATAAAATTTTAGATATTGATTTTAGAGAATATTATAATCTTAAAAAACCAGGTAGTTATTTTAAAGGTTAGTTACGACTTATTTTAGCTATCCATTGTTCCTAATATATTCCACCAGACCTTTATACCTATATCCTTTCATAGCAACCAATGGGAGATTTTTCATGTACTTGCAAACCGAATGCCCGAAGATTGGCGAATACCTTCTCTGTGAGGAAAGCACAAATCAGTATCAGCTACGAGAACACGCAGATTTTATCCAGAGTATTATCATTAATCAATCTTTAGATAAATCATGCAGCCCCACTGAAGTCTGTATTACAAGGCAAACTATGGAACAACTGGATGATAGACACTATACTATTGTCTTCCCAAAGCGCACAAAGTCGAACTTCGATGTAAACGGCAGGAATATGTATCCTTATCAGGCAGTTACTTAGCAACCATTCCTCATGAATATTCACTACGAACAGATATATTTAAGATAACCAAGATGAAATGAAATCAAGGGACAGCCGCTGAAGATCACCTGGAAAACAGAATTATGCTACAGAACCCCATACGACTCGCCCACTTTGATTCTTCACTATACCATACAACGTTGCCCCTCTATGCACTTGTATCTGGTATAGTTATAATTTTCCTTGCTTATACTCTTCGACGATACCTGCGAAAGAACTCTACTACACCAGAGGGAGAACCAAGAAGCAACCCTATACATTCTGTTCCTGATTCTGAAAATCATGAAGTACCAGCAACATTTTCCCTCAAAGTGCTCAAATAGTTGCTGTTCTGGGGATGGAGGAATTACATACGGTACCCTAAAGAAGATCGCTAACGTTGCAGCACGTGTATGGTCAACGTGCGGGCTTCAGGGAATCGTTTTGCTGCCTCATCATTTACCGCATTTTATTTTAATAAAATATATTTGCATTATATTCGTGTCTGGCATCGACTACGGATCTATATTTTGTAATTTAATTATAAGTTTAATTAATAAATAGTTATATAATTACACAAGTCTGCAAAAAAAAATAAAATAAGAGCTGTTTTGGTTTTTATGTGGAATTCTTACGTTTTTGGCTATGCTGAATTCGAAAATAACTTTCATTTTGTCCTAGAACGTCACGTTTTCTGACAATGTAGGTTCTATGTTAAACAAGTTATTATCGTAAAATAAAACATAAAAAATTAAAAAATTAATTTATAATTGCGTAACAAAACAATTTTTTATTTAAAATACATTAATTAATAAGCACTAAATACATTTTTTTTCCCAGTGAGACTCCTTTTGGTACATTTTCGCTTGTGGGAAGCATCTGGAAGGTCTCTTTGAAGCGTCCAACAGTAGTCTGCCATCATTGAGACGCTCCATTTTCCCTGGTATCTTTTTTCCATCTCCTTAATATCTTGGTGAAATCGTTCACCTTGCTCTTCACTCACGTCTCCTAAATTTTCTGGAAAGTAGTCGACGTGGGAATGAAGAAAATGTACTTTTAAACTCCTTAAGCAACCTAAGGCTTGAAATGCTTTTAACATTCTTTTGACGATTTGTTTGTAGATTGGGTCTTTGTAATTGCCTAAAAAGTAAATTCCTGCTTTTAAGCCTTGATCCAAGCAACTCAGCAGCGTTTTTAGGAAGATTCAAGTCTCTTATCAAATCATTTAGCTCGCCCTGGGAAAACAATTTCGGACTGTTGTCATCTTCAAATTCAAAACTTGATTGGTCATCGGGCTTAGGTACAGCACCATCTTCGTCAGAACTTGGAATCTCTTCCAAGGTAGCAGGGACCTTGGGAACTGGTATATCGGTCCCATGAGGGATGGGACCAGTACCTGATTGCAGATTGGGGTATGAAATTGACTGCTTCCATTTTGAATTATACCCTTTCACATTACACGAACAAAAGTAACAATCATCACTATGGTTCTTTTGCTCGGCCCATACCATAGGAATCGCATATCGGAAAGCTTTTTTCTTGCCCTTAAACCAATT
This sequence comes from Pieris rapae, assembly GCF_905147795.1. Lineage (NCBI taxonomy): Eukaryota > Metazoa > Arthropoda > Insecta > Lepidoptera > Pieridae > Pieris > Pieris rapae. The sequence continues at coordinate 10,182,488 of NC_059523.1, read as the reverse complement.
TCGAAGGTCTTCAACACATTGTTTGCAGACTTTATGAGGTGCCCAAGCTTTATCCTGATCTCCAAGTTTTAAGTCAAAATACGCAAAGTATACTTTTTTTACAAAGTCCGTAATATTCACCATTTGCTTTAATATCATATATTCGCCACAAATGTAACAGAAACTATCAGACGAATTCACACACTTCCGCACAGACGACATTGCACTTTATTGATCTAAGATCTATAAAACAATGACGAGTTAACACGTAATTGTACCGCGCCATACTCGACACTGTCGGAGCGCGCACGTTCAGGTTGCAATATGTTTATATTTTTGTTAATGTAGCTCAAACAGGTGTTCGTTATTTATAAATTAATGATAGTAACGTCCAGTAAACATTTAAAAACAGTTATAAAAATAAAATTATACCCATAGATTATGACTACAAGTTAGCCCAAAACCCCCTTTTTTGTAATAGAATTGTGTGATTGTAAAAAAACCTTACGTTCTGGAATTTTTTGAGTATTTTTTTAGTTTTCAGAACACCTTAATACATAGAAATCAGTTGAAAATATCCAGACAGCATTTTTGTTGTAGACCTGTGTTATTGGTTTTTTTTGAGAGTCCGGGCTGTCGATATCGTAATTTACGTCACCCAACTGTTAATTATTTATACACCAAACGATTGTTAAATTTAATTTTAATCTTAGTTATAATTGTAACTCTCTCACTCACTCACCATTATAATTGTAACGGATCTGCAGCGGAAAGCAGAGTATCGAATAGTTACATCCTCCGCAGATCCACACCCACTTTATGTAAAATTACTCTGCATTTGTTAAAATTGTATTGTATTTTATGTAAATATGTGAACAAAAATAAAGATTTTTCGATTAACTTCCTCGGCCACGGACCTGCCCGGTGCCGTGTAGTAGGCCATTAGGCGATTCAATTAAAAAAAAAAACCTAACCTAACATAACCAGTCCGCGTCGAAACGCCGCGGCCGCCCGAAACGGTCGAAATCTGTGTCGCTCCGCGAGCAGAAAATCGTTTTTAATTGTTTAAAAATAGTTTTCAGAAGTTTTTCATATGGTGTTACATATCAGTAGATGCAGAATTACGCTGCGTCTAACATTGCAAAATTCAACGTTAATTTTTTTCATTTGATATTTTTAATAGCCAAAAAACTTTCAAAAAACAGGTTTTTACAAAACTAAAAATACTTACAGTGCAGTTAAAAATAAGAGTATTGTGTCATCTAATAGAGCTCAATTTGCTCTACGTTAATAATAAAAAGTGCAAAAAAAATGAAAAATTATATACCTACTGTGATAAAAGTGAGTGCGACGCTTAAAATAGATCTACGACATATACCGATTAAGGACTCGTTGGATGAGCCTTTTTGAGCCGCATCTACTGATACCCGATTTGGATTTTTAAGCCTAAAGGTTTGGATAAAAATAAGTTAAAACTAAAAAGGGGCTTGACAACAACAAGGCGATAGAGGGCCGAGTTAAAAAGAAAAAAGTTACTAAGCAAGAACATAAAAACCACGTGTAACGTGGTTAGGGATCCCGAGGGATTTCGAAGGCGTGATATACACCGTTGGAAAGCTCCCGTCGAGTGCAGTAAGTAAAACAAGTCAGCGGTTGCCGAGAAAAGCCGACGGGAAGACTTACTTCAAAAAACAGGGAATAACTCGGAAACGGTAGGAGATAGGGCAATTTTGACGTCACCCCGGTATATGTATACACTATCCACATACCAGCTTTTAAATTCCGAAATTTGCAAAAATCCCGAAAAATTTACAAAATTTTTCTGACAGCAGTCTTGTATACATAGTATACAAGCCTTGCACCGCGCGTTTAATTTTTATTACAAAAAAAATTAATTTTGAAATTCTCCCCCACAACTCCCCCCTCTCCCGCCGTTCACGAGTTTTTCACCCAGAAAACGAACTTTAGCATTAGAAATTTATAAAAGACATCCCTGCAAACTGATTGTACCGGACTGTGAACAAAAGTTGTTAAAAAGAAGAGCCGACTCTACATACCCGGGTTTCGTACTTAACGGGTCGAGCACGAGGCGGCCAAAATGGCGGACAAAATGACGGCCATTTTGTCCGCCATTTTGGAAAAATCAAATTCGGAATATCTCGGGAACTTCAAGTATCCGATGTTCTGGCATTAGTATGTACAAAATTAAACCAGGCTCCAGAATACTTAACTGCCAATGAAGAAAGAGTGGGCAAAGAAATACTAAAGAGTAAAGATCTTATAAATATTCGAATAGGCGACAAAGCTAGTTAGTGCCGATACATATCCGACCAGTTCATTGATTATACCACTAATTTGTGGATTGTTTGAAAATTTGATTACCATTTCCAAGTGGATTGATTGAAAATGCTTTGAAAACAGATATTGGCAAAATGTTTTGCTCTCATCAGTACGTCGAAATATGAGTAGCAGGCTTTTAGTATACGAAACAAGAACTGTCACTCAAATTTCGACGTACTTACATCCCATATTAAGAACAGGTTTTAGGCGCTCGGAAAATATGTTAAGCTGCCAATGAGATAGTAAGAAGAGAATTGTCTCATTTAATAAAAGATTCTGATACCAATATTATGGCAACAACTTCAGAACAAGCAGTTAATATTTCAATGGAAACAATTAATATGGAACCGAAAAAACCAGAAATATTAGACTTTTTGAAACGAAGGAAAACCACTAACAATGTAACTGCATCCAGTTAACATACTGCACATGTTTATGGAGACAGAGCCCCAGCACCATGAAACTGAAAGTGCTGGCATTTTTTGGAGCACTAACATTTAGAACCATTGAACTCTATAGGATTACTGCTGCTGTCGACCAGATCTGTTTTCTTAATCAAAATGTCAACATTTTATGCAATAAGATGTTTTTTTTTTGCAAAAGATAATTTGATTTTAATATAGTAGTTAAATAAAAAAAACCCTTTGTTCTGTTGTCTTCAAAAAAGTAAGGAAAAGCCTAACACTACCTAAAAATACTGTTTTTTTTTGTAACAGTAATCGGTTTGAATCGGTGCTGAAAATTGTAATCGGTTAACATAACTACTATCATCATGATTTAAAGCGATTAAAAAAAAGTGATTGTTTCCTTGAGAGAATGATGGTACATATATAATAATAGTTATTATAAAGATATAGTTCTTCCGAAAATCTACAAATGCAGTTTGTTTATAATAAATATCTCATCCACATTCAAACTGCTGAACTAATTAAGATTAAATGTGGAAGAATATAGTTTCAGTTACTGTTTCCAGTTCTTGAGGTAATGTTACTTAACCAACCATTATTTCTTACTCCACTCCTCTTATTTTTTACATTATTCATAAAATACTTCAACCCTCTTTAACAAATTCATTCTCAGGTATATAATATAACACTTAAATTAATTAAAAGCTAAGACCAATAAAACTTGTCCATTTGTGGTTAGCTTTTAGTTGTCTTATTTGCTTCTCTTCTTTTTTTAAAAAGAGTACCACGAGTTTTTTACGCCGGCTTTTTCTCTCAGCCAACATCCTCTGTCTTCTTTGCCAATGAGTAGGGATGCCATCAGGCTCGGATTTGATGATGAGGAATAAGTGATACCATGATGATCTTATGTTTCAAAATAAACATATTTTCTTTTCTCTTTTTCTAAAAAGAAAATATTTTAGTTAGTATTTTGATCAAAAGGAAAATTGACAAACTAAACTGTAAGATCACTCCAAGGTTTAATAAATAGGTACCTTTAATATTACTTTTTCCTTTATTCTGAACTGAAAAATATTTTAATTTGTCACTTTGCTTTGTTTTTAATAACCAAACAATGTCAGTAATTCCTAAGGGACTTGAATTCAAACTTCTCATTAATTAAATATTAATTATATATTCAGTAAACTTCTCTATATTAAGCAAATATGTTCTTCAATTATTTATTACCTTAGTAACCATTACTTAGTTTTGTTCACTAGATTTTATATTTCTAAAGTTCATGAAGTATAAATCCACTTTATTTGATAAATTTTAATCAATATTCTATCATTAGCTTCAAATAGAGTTACAATAATATATTAAGAACTTCTTATTATGTTCATTAGTGACTGCTTTCACATCTGAAATTTACAAATAAATTGTACTATCATTTTACTTTGTTAATAAGCAATATTAAAATATGATATAAAGTTTACAAGAAACAAGTATCTTTAACTTACAAGTTACATAATGAATTTTTCAAATTAAAGAACTATTTCATTTACTTAAATACAATATAAATATTAAATAAAAATATCCAATATAACTAGGATTTACCTCTCTTAATTTACTGATTTAATTGATATTTTACATTTATCAGCGTCTATTATGTTATCCTCGCATGGATTAATTGAAAAACTAAAATTATTAACTTTAGTTTAAATGATACGGGAACGTTTAAATGAGCTAGATAATCGAATAAAAAACTTTCGGAAAAAATACCAAAATATGACATGTTTTTGAAACGGTAGCCATTACAGATGGCGATAGTTTATAGTTGTATAGAGTATAAATGTAAGAATTATTTATAAAATTAAATCTATGAATAGACATAATACAAATACGGAAAAAGAATAGATAAGCATATTATATGTCTAACTAATCGATATTGTGCGGTACAATTGTCTAAATGTTCTACACCTACATAGAAAATATTAAATTTTTCTTTTATTATTTTTACTTGCTTCATTAAAATTGATTGTTTAATATTAATCAAAGACCTGGATGACCGAGCTTAGCTCGGTATTTTTTTTTTATAAATCGTGTTTTTTGGAAATTTTATTTAAGTACGAATTACATACTAATAAAATTATAAAATATTAATATAATTATCGAATAAAGATAATTATATTCATATTTAAGTTTTTATTTAACTGACATCTTTAAACGAGCAATTCTATGTTTAAGTTGATAAAACACAAATAAAATGATATTTTCTAGAAATGATTCCTAGCTAAATCGATTTATCGTCCCCGAAACCCTCTGTATAGTGTATACTAATTTTCATGAAAATCGTTGGAGCCGATTCCGAGATTCCAATTATATACATATATATACAAGAATTGCTCGTTTAAAGATATAAGATTAAAATATAAAATTAATTCAATTGGTTGGAGCGAAATATATTCAAAATCGAATCTAGTCACCGAGAAATCGTCTTGTCTACGGTATTGTGACTAAGCAAAAGCATCATAATATTTATCCCCAAAAACAAATATAGACTATAATATTAGTTACTATATTTTAAGTATTTCCGGTGTTACCACTTTAGTCATTTAGCCACCTAACAAAGGTCGGTGAACGTATTTAATAAGTAAGGCCTTTTACTCGTGAGTATAAATTATTTTTTTCAAACCTAACAATTTATTTTAATCAACATCTACAAATACTGGTGACAACTACATACATTTATAACAAGTCGCCGTCGCGTCGTCGTCGGCACATCTTTGTTTAGATTTACTATTATTTTAAGTAAACAAGTAAATTATCATTCTAGTCTTGACTTCCAAACGTTTCATTTTTCTGTCAATGAACTCTCTCTATACAATTTTTTCTTAAATTTGTTTATCAATATTAATTTAAAACATAAAAGCAATGTCGTGAAAGGATCTTCCCGCGCGATTGGTGGTTTCAGAACTGAACCTATCGGCATAGTGGGCGTTAAAATCGCCAAGTATCATGATTTCCGTGGCTTCTCTAATGCCTTTAGAGAAGCCATATAGATGGCTCTATGAGTCGATAAGTTTCGTCGTACACTGTGGGACCCATACGTGTAGAAACGCGACTGGCCATCGCAGCTCAAAGTTAGACTGGCCCATTCCTTCAAGCATCCCGAGGAGGCAAGAGCATCCTTCCTGCCGTTCACGCAAACTCCCGCCCACGGTACTAAATAATGTTCCAATTTTTTCCCGGGTAAGAAAGGTACCAGTCGGGAAAGATATCTGAGTCTCGGTAAGAACGAGCAAGGCCACTTCGCAGCCTCCAAATGATAATGAACAGCGTGGATGTTGTAGTTCAGCCCCCTTACATTTGAGACCAGTAGGTACACGTTTAGTTTGGTATAAAGCGTCTTGGATTATTTGCTCCGTCTGCCTTGAGATCGATAATTTATTAGTGATTGATGTTGCTTAACATATGGGTAACCTGTGCAGCCACCGGATGCTCGGCGTTCCGGTAATCTCTGTTTCTGCAACTTCATATTTCTTAGGGATTGAAGAGGGATGGGCCTTCCCTGAGGGGATTCAGATAAGGGAATTGATAAGAATGGGCGAGTCTTACTCACCACACGAAATGCAAATAAAGTAAATAAACCTATTGCATCACTTCATGCCGATTTTCTGTGAAACAGCGGTGATGCCCAGGTCATGCCTGCCCATTTGGCGAATGCTCTAAAGCAACAGCATGGTACTGGAAGGAGGTTGACTGATAGTGCTTGTGAAATAACCTCTATTTTAAAAATTTACACGCACGATATCTAAACACGACGCAAAGATCAACTCAAAAATGCAAAAGAGAATTAAAAAAAAATAACAGATCCGAAGCTATCTGGTACTGCAGCGGAAAACGTATGACTGTATTGAATGAAATTTACCGTCGTACTGACGCGATACGTATTGAATGTGTAGTATACCAATAAAATCCTAGATAAATATCACTAGAAATATCGAAAGTGCATCCGTCTGCCTTCATACAGATAATTTCACCAGTGGGTCGTTATATACTGACGCAACAGAGCCCAGGCACGTAATGTAATATTAAAATAAACAGTGGGCAGTGGCAACATTACGTTTCGGCTTCCGCCTAATTCCAAAAAAGCTGTCATTTTAAGACTCCTCCGTGTTAAGTGTACTTATTTATTATATTTAACCACTTCAGAACTTAGAAGTAACACCGGTCACCTACCTAAGGGTCACCATAGACCGGCGGTTCTCCATGAAGCACTCCGTAACAAGCTCGCGCTTTACAAGTTATATGTGCGACACCACGTCACGTAGTATACGTAGTCAAAAGAAGATGGAAGAATGGATGGATGGTTCTTCTACACAAAGGAGGCCAATTGCCGAAGACTGCGCACCAGAACTGCAGCGCAGCGCTGCAAAACACTACCCTAAGGCGCGCAGTAGGGGCCCAACGCTACGTCAGGAATGCCACCATAGCGCGAGACCTACGGATGGCGTGCATCGACGAGTTCGTCACACGGCTCGCGAAGAAGATGTTTGATCGAGCGGACTCCTCTCAGCATCCTCGACTCCAACGCACCGTGGCACTCCAGGCTTCCAGACTACTACACGTACCCGCTTGAGCTCTTCTCCGCGGGTCTCGACGACATCAGGCAAGAATCCCGGCTTCGACCGCTGGTCGCCTCGCTGGGCCTCCCCCGGGACAACTGGGGGTCTCACCCGGCGGTGCTTGACCGCGACACGCGAGTCTGCCCCCTACCACCGTCTACAATACCAAGGTCAAGTTGTGACTACTCTTTGACCCCACACCAACGGACCTGTCACCGGATATGACCCCATCGGCTGCGCGCAGCGAGTCGAGCCTCCTCGCGCGCTGCAGCCCCCATCAAGGGCTAAATGGCCGCCCCCATACCAGATACAGGGTATCTGCATGGCGCGAACCAACACACCTTACAAATATGGCATATGCCCCGAACAGGCCTAAACACTCGCGGGAGGATGTATCACTAACCACAATGAAGTTTCCAATGTTATGTAGTTTGATTTAGATCTTGTTTTTGGTTAGTTTTCTTCTTAACTATTTGTTTTCTTTACATTGGTTTTGGCTAAGTACAGACCAAGTACTAAAATAGCCCTTGAGTGTTGTCTGAATTCTTGAAAAGTTGTTGTTAGAGTCGTTTTGTTTAGTGTTGGAACTTGGGTATAAATTATTGCTGATTTAATAGAAGTCTACATTATTTTCACTCAGAAAGTTAAATGGTAATCTTAATTCAAATCCTTTGTGACAAATTTACCATTCCATTTGAACACATGCGTTTTCTAATTTGTATTAGGATTTATATCTCTCGAAAATTATACCAATTCTTTTATACCTTACAATTAGAATTTTAATTCAGTGTCCAGTGTATAACCCAGATTGTTTTATTTAAATAGGAAAATTGTTTTAATTATGATTAATCAATGATCAGTATAATAATTGTATGATCATTTATAATCTTCAGTGTGATAAATGGTTAAGTCACTGTGTCCTTGATGTTATTATGATATTATTTTATATCTTTTATTCTTCAAGTTCAGATAGATCTAAGCCAGTCAGGTCAGGTCAGGCCACTTCTATGTTGGTCAACATGAAAACACAACTTTCCCAAGGTCCAATGATTGTCAGTAATCAACAATATGGTAGTTTTGCTTTTAATATTCAATTCGGAGATTGGCTGTTGCAAATTGACATTGTTTTTTTTAAGGTTCTCCAAAAGGAACTGTACTTCTGGAATATTTACTGCTTTAAAAGCATGAATAGGGCAAGGTTTCACTCGTCCCTAACAATTCTTGCCCAATATTCTGGGAAGGTCACTAAATGTTTTGTGGTTTATAAAGCCAAAATCTTCATCACTTTCCAGGTAGCTGTGGCCACGTTCTGAAATGGTCACTGTTACTACCTTTTTATGTTGACCTGCACAAGAATCACAAAAACAGCAAGCTTATGGCAGTTGGTAGGTAAAATGTTCCAAATGAAATAACAACATGAAAACAACATAATCTACACCTTTGTGGGCTTGAAAAATTATGGATATGAAAAAAAAATTGGTTGCCCGCTTGATAGTATTTGAATATTAAAGCTGTACTCTGAGAGCTGTACAATGTTATATTTGGTACTGGTGGATTTTTTGCAGTCTGCTGTTATACCTTCATAACTTATTAAATCTTTCTTCAGGTTTTCGAGGTGTTTTGGGTGTCTTAGTTAAGCTGGTTTTGGGGATTTCATTTGTGGTCCATGCTCCAGCCATCAACAGTTGCTTTTTAATTGCTTGACCTCTTTTGGCTGGTATTCTATGAAGGGATAAAAAGGCCTTATAACAAAACTGAATGTCTAAATTAGTATCAATTGTTTCTTGTAGTAGGGTAAAAGAGGGTAATGGGGTTCACTTAACCGAAAAGTCAAGAAAATTTCAATTAAGTTAAAAATAATTGCTTGGCTTGCAAAACCCTTTTAGTCCTGATTTTTTTTTATTTTCGCTAATCGGTCTGAAAAAGAGGCTGCAAATAAAAATAAAGAAATAAATTCTGATTGCAAGCTAATTAAGTGAGTGCCAGCGCTAAAAAAAGTAACATACCTTTTTTTTAATCATACAATCAGTCTTTGCGACTATTAGCGCTCGGGCGCTACTCCCAGCGGAGCCTGCCTATTCTTATCTAAACTCAGTCTGTTGGGTTGTCCTGGTCAAGAATGTCTCGCCGCTTTTTAAGTCGTCGAGTAGTTACTGGTATAGTTTGTTAACAGTCCTGCGAGCTAATTGGGGTGCTTTTGAAGTCTTAGTTTGTATTTATAACTTAACTAAATATGACAATTAAGTCGGCCCGATATTAGGTGCACGACAATTACACAAGCCTGCAAAAAAATAAGTAAGAGCTGTTTTGGTTTTTATGTGGCATTCTTATGTTTTTTAGTTGGGTATGCTGAATTCGAAAATAACTTAATTTTGTCCTAGAACGTCACGTTTTCTGGCAATGTAGGTGTCTATCTTAAACAAGTTATTATCGTAAAATAAAACATTTAAAAAATTGAAAAATAAATTTATAATTTATAATTGCGTAACCAAACTATTTTTTTTATTTAAAATACATTAATTAATAAGCACTAAATACATTTCTGTTTCCCAGTGAGACTCCTTTTGGTACATTTTCGCTTGTGGGAAGCATCTGGAAGGTCTCTTTGAAGCGTCCAACAGTAGTCTGCCATCATTTAGACGCTCCATCTCCCTGGTATCTTTTTTCCATCTCCTTAATATCCTGGTGAAATCGTTCACCTTACTCTTCCCTCAGGTCTCCTAAATTTTCTGGAAAGTAGTCGAGGTGGGAATGAAGAAAATGTACTTTTAAACTCATTAAGCAACCTAAGGCTTGAAATGCTTTTAACATTCTTTTGACGATTTGTTTGTAGTTTGGGTCTTTGTTATTGCCTAAAAAGTAAATTCCCATATTTTAAGCCTTGATCGAAGCAGCGTTTTTAGGAAGATTCAAGTCTCTTACCAAATCATTTAGCTCGCCCTAGGAAAACAATTTCGTCATCTTCAAATTCGAAAAATCGGGCTTAGGTACAGCACCATCTTCGTCAGAATGTATTATATATATGTATTCTTGATTTTTATTAAAATGTAAGATTAGGTCAGTGATCGGCTCTTTATTGTGAGACAGTGCACAATCTACACTGATTCTTTTCATATTTTTCATGAGTTTTAAGTTTTCTGGCAATCTGATTTTCACGTGGAAGTCCTTTTTTTCTCATCGTTGACACAAAAAATTCGAATCTTTACCCCAAATAACAAAATCTTGAATGTTTTGCGTAAAAACGTCTACCTTCTAACCAAATTTGTCAATTCGTCGTACAGTTTTGTATGATCTGCATCTTTTGATTCAAATAACTCTGTTTATTTCAGTGAGAATTGGATTATGTATCCAATGAAATGTACGCATAATTCACGTCATCTGAATATATTCCATGCAGCAATTCTGCTGTGTAAGACCTTTTTTTCAATTTGGCAATATTAAAATATGTTGTCAGTTCCAACCATTGTGCGTAAATGCGTGAAACTGCAGACTGTAGAAACTATAGAAAGCCATCGAGTTTGACAAGACTACAATTTTTAAGTTTACAAAGAACTATACAAACTTAGTGTATAGTTCTTTGTAATCCGCTTGCCTTGACGAAGAACGATTGAACTAATCATATGTTTCTTTAATAATAAACTAGAAATTTCTCGGTAATAATTGCTTTGTTACTGCTGATACTGCCAATTGCAGAGAGTGACAAATGCAACGCACCAAAACTAAAGTCGGCAAATCCTCTTTCAGTTTAGCTTATACACCGTTATTCACGCCGGTCATCACTTAAGCATTATCTGTTCCGATGCCCATTAAATTTTGTAGAGGTATAATATTGAATCTAGCGAGTGTCGCTTTTATGGTAACAACAATCCCGGCATGGACGCCTCGGTGCGTGCGCACATGGTGCCACAGCTCCACAGCAGATAGATGAACTAAATGTAGTCTTGTCTCGTACAAGACCACTCAACAACACAAATTCCCTAAAAAATATAACGGATTAAGGTGGCGCTGGCATGTAAACAATAATTGTACGGTTCCTGGGTCATCAGGTGGTAGAAATAATAGAAGATTTGTAGATTACCTTATATTCACCACTTCCGTATAACAATAGACTATGAGCGATATAATAAAATTATAATTAAATTGTAATTAAACTATCGAAGAGAGTGCCTGCGGTCGGCTATGAAATCGTCCTGCTTATAAGTGATTCAAGTGTATAATCATAGCACGTACATACAATGGAAATCATCACGTTTGTAGCTGGGCATGATGTATGAGCCTTGGCACGTATATAGAGAAACATCGCGCTTATGAAACTAAGAAAACCTAAGTGAGCAAAATGTACAGCCTTGGCTCGTACATACTCCCACAGACAAAAAGTGCAAGATGAATAAGAAGTGCTTTACAAGATGAATAAGAAGTGCTTTACAAGATGAATTCATTGTATGCTTAACAGTCTCTAGGACACTAGTCTTTAAACTTATATTAACACTTCTGACACAATTCCACTGCACTAGCACTAAGATATACTGGAGTCCGGTCCCGGGTGGCTTCTCCTGAGGCCACTGCGAAACCGGTTGCTGATTCTGCCGATGTTCACCTACTGCTCCGTGACGTCTCCTGATCTTCATATGATTGTAATATCCTATCCACTAACTGTCTTGAGCACATTCTGAGAACTAGCATGAGCATTAAAAGTACAATACTGATTTGGTGAATAAACCATTACCTAGTTTAAATACAATTGTTATAAAATGCAACCGTATCTAGGTAATTTAGACATAGACATATTATTTATTACAAACAAAACACACACACATAAATACACAACACAGCAGTAATCAAAGAGAAAAATTTAAATAAAGGATATAAAGAGAGGTATATTATTTTACCCTTTCCCCTTCGGTCCGTCTCAAGCATATATTGCGTGTGTGCTGTGGCTGTAATGGCCCTGGCTCAGCATTATGCTGAGGAGCAGAGTGTTCCACAGCGCTGGTCATTCTGCCAGAGACCACATCAGCTAGTTTGCGCCTCAGTCGCAAAAAAAAGAATATATTAATACTCAGTAGGAAATGATAATAATAGTATTATTGAAACTTAGCTATATCGGTAACAAAGTCTTGTGTAATATAGTGTGAAGTAAATAGGTAAAACTGAAGGTTAAAATAAGAATAATTGTTAAGTTTTATTATCTTTTTTTTGGCGGATTAAAAACTAGATTTCGTGGGATTTTTGTTGAGTTAATAGATAAGTTTTATAGCTGCGACTAAAATTAGACTTTAATTTAAGACTTTTCAGCGGAGGAGGGATATCATTCCAACACTTCGTCGCACTATATTAAAAACTCCCACGAAATGAAGCTGTCCGATGCTGGGGAATGGCGAGCTCCTGAGTACAACTCCTTATTTGTTGCTTGTTGACATTACTACGCCAGAGGAGCTTTTTGTACAAATACTCAGGTTGTTCAGTATTTACCATATCAAACAATAAACATGCCAAATACAATTTTTGTCGACCTTTCATTGTGAGAAAATTTAAGTTATTCAAATATGGGGTGACATGTGAGCGAGGTGGTATGGTAACACAAAACCGGGCGCATGCATTTTGTACCCTCTGGATCAACCGTTGTGCTTTAGCACTTAGACAAGGCACCGGAAGAGCGTAGGTAAGTTTTGATAGCACAATGCTTTCACAAAGTCTAATACGAAGATCGACTCTTAAGAAAGGTCGTATATTATATAAAACCTTGAGACGAAAAAAGCGATTACGCACTATATTAGTAACATAGTCTTCAAACCTCAAATGACTATCAAATTCAACACCCAGATTTCTAGCCATTTGGACCTGAAGTATAGGTGAAGAATTAACTAGAAGAGTGGGACTTAGCCTCGAAAGATCTGACACTTGCTTTCTGGTGCCGACTATTAGAAATTTGGACTTAGTTGGATTTAAGAGGAGTGCGTTTCTACGGGACCAAGCAGCAATGCGCTCCAGGTCCTCATTCATTTTTCGAGTGCAGTCATTGACACAAGCCCTATCAACAGGAAGATATATTTGCATATAAGTTATGTCAGCTGAAAATAGGATAATAATAGGGGTCCCAAAATAGATCCCTGAGGAACTCCTCTATTGACAAGGCTCAGCGACGACGAAACACGGATCATTACAGGATTGGTACATTTACATTTAAAGAAAAATGTAAATGTACCAACGTTTACGCAAATATTCTTATTACGGCGGGAAGACCTCGACTTTTGCATTATTATTGCTGTCAAATTGTAAATCAAAAAACAAAGCGTTGCTAAAACTACTGGAGAATACACGAACAATGCCGTAAAAAAATTGATAATATTATAAAAATACAGATGGGAAGTGGAATAGGAAATTTTTAAGAAATTTTTGATAAGTCTCGCTCCGAATTTATTGTAATGGCTGGGGACTCTACGTTTCTGCGTAAAAAAATGCAACAGTTTCTGACCCAAACGAATTTTTAACCTTTGGTCGTAGCCAGTGTTTTAACGTTTTTTAACAGATATTTGTTTTCAGGGGTCAGGTGCTCGTTTACAAAGAATTTCTTTGAATTTCCAACCAATCCGATGTCAGATGTTTGAATTCCTCGCCGTTTTCTTAAACCAGACAAAATTTTATCTTTAATGTCGCGAGATCTGAGACGCACCACAATTGTTTTTGGCTTTCCTGGCATACATTGTTTCGGCTGTATACGATTGGCGAATTCAATATCGCCCGGCTGTAAATCCACTTCAGCATGTTTTGCGATTTTTTGTGTGACCGTGTCGACTCGTTGCTAGTTTGAGGTAAACCTACAATCTCTAAATTGTTCATCCGTTTCCACTGTTGCTGCTTCCCAATTTGAGATTTCAGTTCACCTACCATGGCATTGCAATTCAAGAGATGATCTCTTATCGATCTTAAGTACACTCAATTCTTCCTTTAGAGATTTTGTTTCTTCGACGAATGGAACAATGACTTGATCTCTTCTCGCAACTCCATAATAAGGGAAGCTTTTAGAGTTTCGATCAACTTATTCTGTATATAACCTAGTTTAGGTGTCTATTGCCTGGTTAATTCCCTCTGTCATATTCTTCTGTAAGTCAATTTTGCTACGCTTTCTGCTAATTCGGCTACTCCGCCTTGATAAATATCTGCACATATACCTACTGTGATTATCCATAGGTAATTTACTACCAGTTTGCTTCTTAGTATACACATTGGAATAAGAAGTATTTTTACTATGAATTGAAGAATGCAGTGTAACTTGACCTGCACTTTGATGCAGGGTCTCTTCTACTCCGAAAATTATGCTATGACGCTCCATTCCGTACGTCATTTAATTTATAATTGTTTAGTCAAGCCACATTTCATATATCTAATTGAAATATGGGGTACGGCATGTAAAAACATAATTTCTAACTTACAAACACTACAAAATAAATTAATAAAATCATTATTTAGATACAATTTTTTAACACCGACTAATAAAATCTACCAAGAAACTAAAATTATGACAATTAAACAACTGTATGTATATAGCACCTGTATCTTGATAAAAAAAATTTTAAATAACTCTATCCATAGTTGCTTGTCGTTTAAAAAAATCAAATATACAACGACACGCAATACTCGTCGAGCGAGTTTGCTTATCTTGCCGAAGCCGCGTACAAATTATTTGAAGAAATCATGAAGGAAGGTATGAGGGTGTGCAATTATTTAATCAATTACCATCTCAAATTCGCAATATTGGAGTGTTTGACAAATTCAAAAAGGCATTAAAGATGCATGTTAGAATGAACATAGCTGACTAAAATTGTTACGGCTAATGGCGACGTGTATCTCGCTCGTATATAATAATAAATAAAATAAATAAAATAAATAAAATAGCCTTTATTGCTGAACTTATTTTTACAGTAATTTTTCTTACAAATACGTTTATAACTTTTAACAGTTTCTTTTCTTTTCATAAATCAGGTATCGGTAAACGGTCGTTTCTACATTTCAGCTTGTCTTTCGACATAGGCCTCCTCTAAAGATTTCCACTCTGTTCTATTTTTCGCTATGCGCGTCCATATTGGGCCCGCCACTTTTTTGATGTCGTCCTCCCATCTTCTAGTCTGTCTGCCTCTGTTTCTTTTACTATCTCGTGGTTGCCATTCAGTTATTATTCTCGTCCATTTCTCCTTCTTCTCTCTTATCATATGCCCAGCCCACCTCCACTTTAAGCACCTGTATGTTGTGTATGCATTCTTAAATTTTGTTTTGTTTTTGATACATTTTAGTTTAACTCGGTCTTTTCTTTTAATTCCTATTGTGCTTCTCTCCATTCCATTCTGACAAACTTTTATTTTCCTTGCTTGTTCTTCTGTCAATGCCCATGTTTGGCACCCATATAGTAAGCATGGTAAGATACACATATTGTATATTCTCCTCTTGTTCCTCATAGACATATCCTGGTTCTTCATGACTTCACTGAGTGACCAATATCTCTTCCAAGTATTAGTTATTCTTCTTTCTATTTCTTTTTGCATACATTCCTCAGTAGATATTAACTGTCCCAAATACACATACTCCTTTACATACTCTATTTCTTCATCATTTACTGTTATGGACTCTGTTTGTGAGGAGTTAGACATTACTTTTGTTTTCGTTAAGTTCATTGACAGGCCTGCCTTCTCACTTTCTTCCGCTAACTGTTGCAACATTTCCTTTAGGGTTTTCGGGTTTTCCGAAAATAAGATTAGGTCGTCTGCAAAGCGTAGGTGACTCAGATTTTCGCCATTTATATTTAGTCCTTTATTCGTCCAATCCAGATTTCTGAATATCATTTCCAGAACTGCTGCAAATATTTTTGGTGAAATTGGGTCTCCCTGGCGTACACCTCTCTCAACCGGAAATTCTTCGCCTATAGATTCTAATTTTACTTGTGTGGTGCTTTTTGTGTATACGTTTTTCAGTATCCGTATGTATTTTGCATGTACGCCTTGATCTTTTAGTGCGTCCCAGATAAATCTATGTTCAAGTGTGTCGAATGCTTTGTTGAAATCCACGAACCCTATGTAGTAAATTTTGTTATATTCTTTAAATTTCTGGAGTATTTGTCTAAGGGCGTGTATGTGGTCTATTGTTGAAAAATGTCTACGGAATCCAGCTTGTTCTTTGGGTTGATTTTCTTCAAGTGTGTTTGTGATTCTAGATAATATTATTTTTGAAAACACTTTGTAAATATTGGACATTAAACTGATTGGTCTGTAATTTGCTATATCTCCTTTGTCACCTTTTTTATGTAGTAGTATAATTGTAGATTTTGTCCAATCCTCTGGAATGTTTTCCGTATTGATAATTTCATTAAATATATCTGTAAGTCTTGGAGCGATTACTGGTAACGTTGCTTTTAGAAGTTCGTTTGTAACAAGATCAGATCCAGGGGCTTTATCGAGTTTTTGTGTATTTATTGCTTTTATGGTTTCTTCCTTCATTATTTCCGGTATATATTCTTCATTAGTTATTTCGTCGTTTTCTTTTATAGTGTCTTTCTCTTTTTGACTTCGGTATAAGTTTCGGTAGAATTCTGTAGCGATTTTTAATATTTCGAGTCTTTTACCTGTACTATTACCATCTTTCTTTCTCATACTTGGTATCCAGTCCTTTTTGTAGTTTAACTCCTTCAATGCCTTTTTTATTCCTCCTGTCTTTTCTATGTAACTTTTCATTGTATTAGATCTTTTAGTTTTTCTTTCTTTCCTAAGTTGTTCACTGATCTTTTTGCTTACTTCTGTTACTCTTTGGCGGTTTCCTTTAATTTCCTTTTGTCGTAAAAGTTCTTTTCGTTCTTGTAATAATTGTTTGATTGTAAGTGAGACTTCTTTCTTGATACTTTTGTTTGTTTTTCTGGTTACTGTTTTTAGTTGATTTAGTAATAGGTTGTACTTTTCTTGTATCGATGGATATTCTTTCTTCTCTAATTCCGCGGCATCTAGAGATGTTTGAAGATTATTAAGTAATAGTTTAGGGTCACCTGAGTATTGTACCGCTAATTGTTTATTTTGAAATCGTCTTGTTTTCTTGAACATTCCTGACATCGCAACTCGAACCATCCTATGGTCTGTGTGGAAGTTTAAATTGTTTATGATCGAAATGTTCTTGAAGGCTTTTCTATTATTAGACATAATAAAATCGATTTCATTCTTATATTGTCCATTGGGTGAGATCCATGTCCATTTTTTTGATGGTTTCCTTTTATAAAAACTGTTTAGAATACTTAATCTGTTTTCCAGTGCAAAGTTTACTAGTCTTGTTCCGTTTTTGCTTCTATTTCCATACCCATAGTTTCCTATGGTATTTTCTTCCCCACTATTTTGAATCCCAATTTGTCCATTAAAGTCTCCCATCACGATGACGTTTTTGTGTGCGTTATCAATAGCGTTTTGGAGATTTTCATAGAATTCCTCAATTGTTTTTACGTCCTCTTTTTTATCAGATTCAGTTGGTGAATATGCCTGTATAATAGACCATCTCTCTTCTTTATCTCCGTTCACGGGCAGTTTTATATTAAGGATTGCAATACGTTCCGAGAATCCACTAAGTTCTTCTATGTTGTTGACTAGATTTACTTTCACCATGAATCCAACTCCATACAGCCCGGGCGTCTCCCCTTTATAATGTAGTACGTATTTGCCATGGTTTTCTATACCTTCTCCAAATCTGCGCATTTCGCTAATACCTATAATATCCCACTTTAACTCTTCTATTGCCAGCTCTAGTTCTTGGAGTTTTTCAGGTGTTCTAAGAGATCGACAGTTAATAGTTGCTATGTGGATGTCATTTACTTTGTTTTTCATGTTAGTGTTATTTTTTTCCTTTAGAGGGTCGTGGTCATTTTTCCCCACGATGACCAGTCGGCTTGGGGAAGTATTTTGTTTTGTTATTTTATGTTGGTTCATGTTGAGCTGTTTATTTTTCCGTTTACCGACAGTTAATTGTTATTCTTTGTTAGTTGTTGTCTTAGCGGGAAGAGACGAAAGAGAATTAGCTCTAATCCTCATTACGTCGAAAGCATTTGGTCTATTGTTAATCGGCGGCATTAGAGTTTGTTGTTTCCTTGGTTGAGCATTGTTTTGTGGGGATGATGATGTTTCTCTTTTGCGCTTTTCCTTATTTATGTTAGTATTTTTTCCTTTTACTACTAGTTTGTCAAATTTCAGGTACGCGATATTTCCCTTTTCTCTCTCCTCTTTTAGCTGCGCCTGCAACGTTTTCCTTTTCTCTATTACTTCCTTTGTGTAGTCTTCTGTAACATATACATTTTTGAAGTTTTTCTTCTTTCCCATAACTTCATTCTTCTTCCATTCGCTCGTAAAGGAAATCAGAATTGGTCTTGGTTTTCCAGAAGACTTTCCCTTTCCTAGACGATATATTTTGTTTATCTCATGTTCTTGTAATTGTATGTCAAGGTCAGTTTTGAAAATATGTATTGTATTTTGTATTAATTCTTGTGTAGACCTTTCGCCTTCATTTACTCCAAACATTATCAAATTGTTTTGCTTCTTTCCTCTTTTTAAACTTTCTACTTCCTTTTCGAGATTTTCTACTTTTATTTTTAAGTTTCTATTTTCTGTTATAATAGGTTGAAGTTTTTCGTCTAATCTCTCCATTATATTATTTGTTATCGAATCTTTCAATTCTATTGTTTGGTTCAAGATTTCATTCTTCATTTTATCAAACAATAGTTGAAACTGATCCTCCATTCTTGTAAACTAAATCTGCGTGTTATGGAACGTAATTAGTGGTAGTTTTTATTTACTTGCTCTGGCAACACTAGTTAGCTGTTACTGTGACAAGTGTCAATGTCATTGATCTTTTGTCTATGCTCAATATGATTGGTGGATTTCTAACCTCTAATTATCACTTTTTGGAGATACTTTTGTTGAAATTCAAGAACTTACGTGATATTGTGTGAAATCGGTAGTTCCACTACACGGACGACACTTCAATTTGTGTTTTGTGACGTCGCAGTCTCAAGAACAGTGTACGAAATTATTTTTTAGCACTCAATAATACGGAGCTACACAATTACGATGCTTACAGTATGACAGCCCAGAGAGGTACCTCTGAGCTCGTATATAATATATACATATTAATATTAAGTTTCTCATGTAAATAAAATATTTCTGTTTTGTAATGAGAAATAAAGTTCTTTAAACATTTAACATTCTGTCTGAAATTACAAATTTGGCCACGCTTTTTGCTAATTCGGCAATTCCTCCACCTTGATAAATATCTGCACATACACTGTGCTCGTTCTCATTTTCTCCTAAACGTTTTTCCACTTTTGCCGTAGACGAATAATTTTTCTCATACGATTTATATTAAAATGATCGCTCTCTTTGCATAGAATAATAATTTACATTTGAATTAAATAGTGCATGGTGCAATATAGTATTATGTTTTTGGGAACAAATCTTACATCTTTTATGCGAGAAGCAAACTTCTACGTCATGCTTAAACAAACAATTTGTGCAAAGCTGCAATCTTAAAATGGTATCAAACCTTTCATTACAATCTTTTTCTAACAGTGATTGACAATTAAACAGGCCATG
Source organism: Pieris rapae (assembly GCF_905147795.1). Taxonomy (NCBI): domain Eukaryota; kingdom Metazoa; phylum Arthropoda; class Insecta; order Lepidoptera; family Pieridae; genus Pieris; species Pieris rapae. The sequence goes on along the minus strand of NC_059523.1, from coordinate 10,162,547 downwards.
ATTAGACAAGTTGCATAATTGACAACGTTTTATTTTATATGTATTTCCTTGACCTTGGTTATCGAAACGCGTCGACAGCGAATTTTTACTGATGCTAAAATTTGATGTAGGCCACTGTTGTTTTCTAATTAAATCTTTCCGGATTTGATTATTAGCTGTTTGCAAGGCATATAATGAATTTTCTTAATTATGTGAATCCCTAAGTATCGGTGATTCCATACGCGTTTCTTGAGAATTCTTCTGCCAGTCTGTAGAATGAAATTTGCGATTCAACTCTCTCCTTTGGCGCCTAAATTTAGCTTCCTGCTCGTAATATTTATTCTGATATTCCGAGTTAGATCCATTAAGAACCGTATCTATTTGGATATGGGTTTCAAAAATTAAATTCCATCGTGATTGTACTTCTAGTACATCCTCAAGTTCATATTTGTCGGATGCCGAATATGCCTTAGATCCAATATGCTATCCAACGACCTAAAAAAAACTTCTTGCTTGCGAAGCGACTCTTCAGTTTTCGAAGCTTGGAGTAACTTATTCATTTACTTGTTAAAATGCTCAATGAATGCTTCTAATCATTTTCAGTAAAATTATGCTCGAAATGAATGAGATAATTCTCAGAAGTTATAGTGCTCAAAACAAATGGAAAGGACTTACTGTAGCTGCCTCCCTATGTTGAAGGTTGACGTCCGTTGCCTTCTTCTAGGTTCAAAAGGACGCCGATATACTGTTGACCCCTCTGGATCCTTATAAATGTTGGGACAGGACCTTTTTTCACTTGCCTCCCTTTATTAAAGATTGACGTCCGTTGCCTTCTTCTAGGTTCAAAAGGACGCCGATATACTGTTGATCCCTCTGGATACTTAATCGCTGCTCTCCTCTTTTCTATTGATGCGGATGATGGTGTTCTACTTGCTTGATTGACTCCACAAACCAGCAGTGGGATGTTTTTCCACGGCGCCGATCTTCAGGAAAACGGAGAAAAATGCGAACGCGATCAACTTTACGCGAAAGAACCGCTATTCCCGGATAGCTCGAAGGACCAAAATGTACGGTTCCTGGGTCATCAGGTGGTAGAAATAATAGAAGATTTGTAGATTACCTTATATTCACCACTTCCGTATAACAATAGACTATGAGCGATACAATAGACTTATAATGAAATTATAATTAAACAATCGAAGAGAGTGCCGACGTCTGGCTATGCTCTCGGGGTGTAACTCCCATGACTTAGTAAATGCAGATGAAGAGAGTGCTGCGGTCGGCTATACTGTGACATGAATATAGACACTTTAGACTATAATACTTTAAATATAACTATGAATTACAATGACATTCACATCAAATTATAACTTGTAACACTTTATTAAGAAACCAATTAGAAATTTATCTTGTATTGACCATATTTTTAGTTATATTAAGGTTGCTAAAGGCGAACCACTCCGTTTATATGTCAAATCTTGATACGTGCCTAATTATTGCTTATCACGGCTATGTTGCCTTCATTTTGCGCTATGGTATCCTTTTATGGGGAAATTCGGTAGATGTAAAGATTTTATTACTCAGAAAAATGTATTAGGGCTATCATGGGCGTTGGACCTCTTATAAGCTGTAGATCAATTTTTCACGAACTTCTGACATATCTTTGAAACAGTTATGATTGTAAAGCAGCATCCAAATTTTTTGAACCATATATAAAAGAAACTTACGCGTTCCAGTGCAGAAGGCGTAACATCATCAGGCCGAGCTGAGCTGTAAAGACTGTAAAGGCCAACAGTGAGGTTTCATTTTCAGGCGTTGGTTTCATACAGGCGGCGTCCTCTAATTGCGTTTGATTATAATTAAAAATATAGAAAATTAAAGTAACTAATAGACTCGTATGCACAAAGGCAGATGACAAGCCTTATTCGCGGCGAGGGCGACGAGGAGGAAATGCGCGCGCAATAACATTAAAAGTTGTGATTCCTACGCTTACCGTAATTACGGTAGATTTCATTTGTAACGAAAATATTTAAAAAATGTGCTTAATATATCATTAAAACTGATAATAAACGAATTTTGTAACTGAAATCTTAGTTGTATATATTATGATATCGAGTCATGAATCCCTAAAGTACGATTCAAAATGAAGTTTACAGTTTTTTTTTAATATACTGAATTTTGATGTGTCGTAGCACCGCCTTCACCTTTGCCTTCTCACCACACAGCCTCAGGCTCAATTGGAGCTCAGTTATCTTTTGGGCGACACGTCGATCTGCTTTTCAATTTGCGTCTGACATCGTGGTAAGTTATAACCTTTATTTTATTTATGAAATTGCCGTATATATGATAAACTATCTTTTCTGAAATATGTATATGACAATTTTGGTAAACATTTATTATTAATCATGACATTCAAATATACAGTTCAATTTCCTAACCTACAGTAATAAGAGAAATAATTTAAAAAAATACAGTAATTAGCACCTTTAACGCTAGCACCATTTCCTCGCTGTATTGTGATACTTCATACTGTGTAAACATAATTTTTTAAACTAAAAATCACTGGCACAGTGGATTAGGTATTAGTTAGGCAATGAACAGTGTTTTGTTGTTATCTGCCCGCTACCAAAAATATAAACCTCTGGATAAGTAGTGTTCATTACGTTACTTTTACGTTAACGATGAGTTGTAAAAATTAATTTTTAATCTAATCAGTTAAAAATAATTAATAAATTGTTACCTATTTCATATTATGATTAATTTACTTCTAGTATCTCTAAGATTACAAAGAAAGAAAAGTTTAGCAAAAATTAAACTCGTCAAAAATATTTTATACAAAAAACAGGATAATGAAATCGCAAAATAGTCCAACTGGGCCTCGTACGTTTGCAACAGACCAAGAGAGTGTGGACGAGTGAAAAGCTTTGTGTTAACTCTCCAATCTCCATTGCCAACTTTTAGCAGCATCTCTGGAAATAGCCTGTTCTCACGTGAAGATGACGAAACCCTCATATTAGTTTTAATTATTATTATTTTATTAGCTCTAATTTATGGACATGTGGCCAAATCTCCTGAGAACAGAATTGTTCATCCACCCATAGGTGAATTTTTGTTGCGCAAATCGCGCATTGTCTTATCCGGAGCTTCCACAGACGTCTTGTTTGACATGGTAGCTTCGTCCCAGACTATTAATGAGCAGTCACGCATCAATTTTCCTCTATTGCTCTGTTTAGAAACACTACAGACGCTGTTATTATCATCGGTGGCGATTTTCAGCGGGAGCTTGAACGTGGAGTGTGCGGTTCGGCCTCCTTCTAAAAGCGTAGCGGCAATTCCGGATGACGCAACAGCTAACGCAATTTTTTCGATAGATCTCACTTTTTGAAAAGCAGATTAATTAAAAATGTTTTTCCTGTACCTCCTGGGTAATCAAGGAAAAACAATTTCTCTTCATTGTTATCAATTGTTGATAGTAATGCAGTGAATACTTTTTTCTGATATCTTTTTTATTGCCGCACCGGGCGGCCGGCCGGTACCGCCGCAAACGCTACGTCCCGCAAATTTAAATCTGTAATATCTTCGAAAATATTCACTTAAATCATACGGTGTATTGAGCCATATACATCTATATTAAATGAACAATGTATTCAAGGTATTTAATAGGTTAAGGATTAATGCTGTATTGGTTAAAATCGATTCGAAAATTAGCCATTATTTGTCGTAAAAAGTAAATGACAAAAAAAAGTTATTGTGGGTTATCCATAAGAGATAGACGTATACCATCACGGACTTTTATGTAGACCTTTTCAATGTGTACAATACTTAGTACATTATTTTGTTAAAAGTCGTAGGGTTCAGCCTGCGTTTGCAATGTAAGCGGAAAAAATGTAATTATTTACGACATGACATTAGAAACCTCAAAAATAACAGTACTTCTCCACTATTTAATGGATGTTATTATACATATAAACCTTCCTCATCAATCACTCTATCTATTTAAAACCGCATCAAAATCCGTTGCGTAGTGTTAAAGATTTAAGCATACAAAGGGACAGAGAAAGCGACTGTTTTATACTATGTAGTGTTATCCCAAAACACAATCTTTTTCTACGGGTATTTTGCAATGAGCGAATTTGTTTGGTTGTGCTAATCTAAATACGGTTGTTTAACGCCGTAGCACTTTGGGGCAGACCCAAAGATTTCTGGAATAATATGGCTATTACAAGAATAAGCTAATTTCAGCTTGTTTCATCAATACGAAATGTTTCTATGTTATAAAAAATATTCGTGTCGGTGATGAGTGATTAGCATTAATTTTAGAGAATAACTGTTCAAACTTTGTATTCAATTAGTTTTGAAATCTTTACAATATCGTGCACTTTTAATTTTAAATTCAGTGTAAATTAGCCTGCTTAGTACATAATGGATCTCTCTTTCCCTAGTCCATCACGTGTGCTCCGATGTTTGTTTTTGTCAAAAAAAGGTCTTTATGAAGGAAAAATGTTGAAGAGAGAACGACAATATAAATTTTACAGAAATGTCATCTGTGACCGATTGACAGATGACCCAAATCGTTCATTATGCAAATATTTAACACTTAAGTTCAATCAAATTGAACAAGATCTTAATAGGCTAGAAATATATTACAAACAAAATAAACTTTCAATAATATATATATATATATATATATATATATATATATATATATATATAACAAATGTAATAAGTTAACTTTTTCACGCAAAAACAAAAAATACAATACATTTTCAAAATCGATGACATCTCAATAAAACAAGTAAAATTAGTAAAAGACCTTGGAATATTATTAGATGAAAAAATGGGCCTATCAGAACATATCGATGACATAACAGGCAAAGTTAGGATTTGTCAAGCGGTCATGCAAGTAATTTCAAAACATAAATTGCATAAAAAGCCTTTATTTTGCATATGTCAGAAGCGTGCTGGAGTATGCACGAAAATTTGTTGAATTTCTTAGTCTTAAAAAATATCAATTTTTGATAGCTGGATGTTGTAAATATTTTTATTTAGACTCAATGGAATATCGACGGAGTCAGCAAGACTTGCTATTTTTACACGCTATTCTTAATGGGCGGATAGATAACCCTTATTTGCTAGGTTAGTTTCTTTTAAAATCCCTCTTCCTTATGCGACAAGATACACAAAGTTGTTGCATGTGCCTCGTAAGCCATCGCCATTCTTGAAGCCTTGTTGTATGTACAAAAAAACTTAAACGATTTTAAAACAAATGGTGACTTTCACCAGTATAATACGCGTAATAGAACTAATTTGAGTGTGCGACCAACCAGGCTCCAGAAGATAAACCACTCCTTATATGGAAATTGTATTCGTTTTTACAACAAACTCCCAAGCGAAATTAGAGAACTATCACTAAATAAATTCAAAGCCCTTGTTAAAAGTAAATGAATTAATAAAGCCTTTTATAAATGTGACGAATACCTAAATGATCCTAATCCTAGGGATTGATTTGCTCCAGTTCAAACAATTTGTACGGTCCCCTCCCACGGTTTTATTTTAGTCTAGTCTATGCATATGTTTATAATTCCCACGACTGTATCTATTTTATTATTATTTTTTTGTTTTTAGTACATTTATCTTAAACATTGCAATGTATAAAGAAAAACACTTTTTTAACGGATTATAGATATGTATTATTATATTTAAACTTATAATTATTTGTACATAATTTTAAATTTAAACCGACGTTTCGCGTGCTTTACAGCGTGCGTGGTCACGGTGACTGAAGACAAAGGTGTTAAATGTCAAAAAGTATTACAGCTGCAGAAAATGTTGTGTTATCTGTATTTATTTCCCCGGAGTTGGTATCGACTAAAAGATGTAGGGTTTTTGCAGAAATTGCTCACGGTGTTCTCCATTTTCGCGGGTTGTTTATTTTGAGATTTTTGAGAAAATGGAGGACACCGTGAGCAATTTCTGCAAAAACCCTACATCTTTTAGTCGATACCAACTCCGGGGAAATAAATACAGATAACACAACATTTTCTGCAGCTGTAATACTTTTTGACATTTAACACCTTTGTCTTCAGTCACCGTGACCACGCACGCTGTAAAGCACGCGAAACGTCGGTTTAAATTTAAAATTATGTACAAATAATTATAAGTTTAAATATAATAATACATATCTATAATCCGTTAAAAAAGTGTTTTTCTTTAAATGTGTAAAAGTTATGTAAATAAAAGACAATACTATTGCAATGTATGTTTAACATAAGACCGTTTAACTTAAAAAGTTTTTTTACCTATTTTTATTCTTGTATTTAATAACATCTGAAGTGATGTTATTAAATACAAGTTAATTTCAAACTTTTGATCTAGGTAGTCGCCCACGCTATAAAAGCACCTTGCCTTTAAGAACCCAATCACCTTCCCCTTGAAAACATTACATGGCAGCTATCTATAGCTTCTAGGAAGGTGATTAAATATTCTTACGGCCATGGCGTAGCAATTTTTAGAATATAGCGTGGTGCAACATGCAGGCACCCGCAGCCGAGTTAGTTCCCTCGGTATATGCAAGGAAGTTTCTTTAAATGTTTGAAATAATTTTGGATGCCTCTTTACAGTCATGACCGTTTCAACGATATACAAACTCGGTACTGTCAGAATACCGAGTTCGTGAAAAAGCGGTCTACAGCTCGTAAGTGGTCCAACGCCCATAATAGCCCTGATACATTTTTTCTGAGTAATAAAAACTTTACTCACATCTACCGAATTTTCCCATAAAAGGATACCATAGCGCAATACTGAGGCAACATAGCCGTGATAAGCAATAATTGCTGCGTGTTTTGAAGCCACCTTGCGAGTTCGACTCAAAGCAAAAACAAATTTTTTAAGGCGCGTGCATTTCGTTAAAACGTGTTGTTTCCAATTAAGATATTGGTCCAGTGTTATGCCTAGAAACTTGGTTGATACAACTTCCTCAATAAACTCGCTCTTATAATTAATTTGAGGTTATTGGGTCTGCAATTATTATAGTTCCGAAATTATATAAAATTGTTTTTTTTTTATATTTACACTTAAATTACTACTGTCCCACCATTCTGTGACATTCTTTACTGTTTCATTCAATAATGATTCGTGGTTACGCGTTGTATCATTTGACACGACCACTGAAATGTCATCTGAGTAAAGCATGCATTTATTACTATCCAAATTCGGTCAATCATTAATGTACAGAAGAAACAGCAATGAACCCAGTATGTTCCCTTGAGGAACGCCTTTATTGCTATCCATAGCCACAGACTTTTAACTCCTTTTAAATAAAATACGTTTATTTTGGAACATAAGATCATCTAGGTATCACTTATTCCACGTCAATCTATTCGAACTTGTAGGCATCCCTACTCATCGGCAAAGGAGACAGAGGTCTAGGCCGAGAGAAAAAGCCGGCGTAAAAAAACTCTCGGTACTCTTTTAAAAAAGCAAATAAAAAAAAATGTATCTTTATCTATTAATAACTAACTGTTTTATGTTTCATATATTTTGTTTATGTATGTTATCTGTTTTTGGCTTTCTGTATTGTTTTAGTTTTTTTTTTCTTATAATATGTATATAAGCTGTAAGACTACTTTTAATTAAATAAATATCATATACCATTTTATTTATTTAACTAGCAGACTCGGCCAAGCGTTGCTGTGGCTAAGGTTTTTGTTATATTACATAGTAGTAAATTAATCAAGGGAAACCGTAGGAGAACTTATGTGAAACGTTGGTATCACGACACGGACCTAAACTAAACTACCTTTAACTCAGCGCCATCTGTTAGAATTGTATCAAATAATAAACAAATGTTAATGTTATCGTAATTTTAGTAAGGATGCTTTTTTTTTTTTGAAAATGAAATATAGCCTATGTCACTCAGGAATGATGTAGCTTTCCAACAGTGAAAGAATTTTTCAAATCTGCCAAGTAGTTTCGGAGCCTATTCAATTCATACAAACAAACAAAAAATCAAACCTTTCCTCTTTATAATATTATTATTATTAGTATATTAGTATTAGTATAGATAATATTTATTTTTCTTGATTACACCAATTCGTATTCAACATAGCATCGGACGCAAGCTATTAAAGCTTATTTTTGACGAGAAGGTTTTTATTTAGAAATACACATACATAATGGAATTTAAAAAGAATAATAATCATACTATAACAGTGTTACTATAATTTGATGAATTTCTGCATACTCCCATTTCAAAAGCTATTTTACTCTACGTATGGCATGAATGCGTATTTAATGTAGTAGTAGTAGTGGTAGTAGTGGTTTTGACTTAACCATATTGAATGTTTCCTTACTGCCTTTATAGGTCTCAGAATTCTGTGGTGATCTGAGGTGATCAGCCTCGTGTGCCTGACACACGATGTTCCGATGCCTTCCTTCAACGTTCGAGCAAAAGTGAAAGTCTATTATTGCACAGCCGGTGATCGAATGAGAGTTGCACGCTGTAGCTACCAGGCCAGGCCTGTGTTTTTCCAAGCAACACCCACCCACAATCAAACGCAACTTTTACCGTTCAATGACATAAGTTTCGCATTCGCCACCCTCACATCATCCACTCATTAGCATCTTGTTTGTATTAAAACTTTTATAATAAATATTGAAATTGAAGGTCTAATTAATTACATTTTAATTTATTTATGAACGTGTCAAACTTTTGGACACAGGTGAATGAATTTTTCTGTTATAACTCGGCATTAATTAAATTAATTTTATATACTATACTCTATTGAGTATAGTATATAAAATTTGCAACAATGTAAAAGTAAAATTATAGAATGGTTTCAGAGACAAGTTTTTACACACCAGCGGGATTAGGTAGGTATTACTTAGTTCAATGAATTTAATGATTCTTTATTGTTTCTTTTCTTGCGTAAATGTTTGGTTTTTTTTTGTATTTATTACGTGTTCCATTTTAAGTATTATTGTTTTTACTTGATAGTACGGAATACATAAAATAGGATGTTATAACTCGATGGTTTTAACCACTAATATAAATACTATTTAGTCCGTCGCAATGGACATTTCTTAAGCTTCAAGATTGAATATGTTGTAAAAAACTTAATCAAAAACAAAATCGGCTTAGTAAAATAAGTATAGCAGAAAAGTTTATTATTAGTTAGTAGGAGCTACAAGAATTTAAGTAAATGTCTGCCCCATGCCCCACCACGGACGTTTAGCCTTAAGGGTTTCAACATTTGATGTTAATTTTGTTTCCCTAACTTTACTATCCAAATAACATTTATGTTTTCTTTGTATCGGTAATTCCGTAAACATTGAGTTAAAAAAACATGTTAATACAAAAACAGCTATTTTTCATCTGTACGGTGTTTTTGTTTTAGCAAGCTCAAAAAGCAAGCATGTGGCGCCCACTTTGCCTTTTGGCGCTAGTAATGACCGTTCTCTCTGCTACGGGCCATAATCGAGGTAACCAACAAACATACAGTATTAATAATATTCTTAACCTACAAAGTATTAATAATTAAAAATAATATATATGTAAATTTAAAGGAATTTAAAATGTTTGGTTTGTGTGGCAGTATAACTTTGATGGACCTTTTGTCACAATAACACTACATTCATAGTTGGGCAAGCGCCACGTGAATACGTAGGCGGGATTGGGATAACGGTTCCAACGCAACTGATAATATTTATAATGAACAGAGGATCGTCAGCCGCGTTCCGCCGAGACATTCTGGATCAGCGGTCGCTATGGACGCTCTCTTCCTGGACCTACTGAAGCTGTGACGAATAACAGGTAACACTGAAGGCACTAAACGACTTCTATAAATTGGCTTATTTTTCTATAGAACAGCAGTCTAACCGGCAGGATTTGATACCGCCGTCCATGGACGCTCTCTCAATGCCAGAGGGTTCGCGAGTTCATTACTGGCATTTCAAGTTATTGTTAAAACTCTATCATAAAATCTCATCATTTCGAGAACACAAAATAAATCCCTATTGTCCCCCAAGAGTGGTTGTCTATATTATTTAAGAAAGCCTTAAAATATCCTGAGATTAAACATAACTTCTTAACACAAACTAGTATGGCGGTGCTTGTATGTAAGTTAAGCTGTTACATTTTTTTTAATAACACATCGCTTTCCACGCAAGCAATAACTTGGTTCAATTCTATTTTAACTGCGAAAAGCGCTCATGAAAAATTGCCCTTAATTAAAATTACGACTTTTGTTTAAAAATAGTCTCGTCTCTAACAACCGTATACTGAAAGAAAGTGACGAACAGTGAGTACTCAGCAATGAATGAACCTTTAAGAGCGATGCGTCAATTAAAGCATATAATTGGCCACTAAAATAAAATCGATCGTTAAATTTATTTTTAAATTGTTCTTTTGGGAGGAATCCATCAAATTTGCTTCATATACATTTACCTTTTATTTTTTTTTCCTTTTCATTTACCTACCAATTATTAACATCATTATTGTAATGCCAGGGTGGTGCGTCACGCAGAAGAGAATGACCAACAGAAAAGTAATAGGTACGTATAAACATTTTGGATATATAAACAATTAAATAGCAGGTTGTATAGATAGCTACGTGACTAACTCTTACGAACTCTTGGACTGTAAGTAAACATAAGCTATTTTAGATTTATAAAAAATAATGTTAGTTGCGCCCCGAGTGAAATTTTGGTGATTTGGTAATTTTATTATATATAAAAAAATCGTTTCTTTTTCATTCCTAGCAAGTCGTATCAATAAAACGGTAAAATATTTTGTATGAAAGTTAAGACAAACATGAATTACAGGTTCTTCTTGACGAATCGTTACGGGAACCGAGCTGGCCCCTTGAGTGACAGATTGGCCAACCGAATAAACGATCGCTTCGGGAACAGGTGGAAAAAACAAATTGTATGCGACTGCGTGCCCAGAGAGCATTTTAAAAGGTAGGACGGTTTGCTTTTATTTTATGGGATGTTCTATCTTGGTATAAATCACAACCCATTTTTATCTTTGTTAATTGCTTTATTCTTCACAAACAACATTAATGAATTTATATTAGAAACGCTCAAGGAAAAAATAATATATATATATACATATATTCACTTGTCTTAAAAGTCAGTTCTGTCAGGCCGAGGTTTGAGTCTCACAGGAGACGCCCTTGCGGTAGTCGCGGGTAACCCGCCCTTTCAGGCCGAGCTAAGCTCGCCAAAGCAGCCTCTGCTGAGCTGTAAAGACCCTTAAAGCCAACAGCAAGATTCCTTTAAAAAATCTTTTCTTAGTGTAATAGTATGTACATTTTTAGTGCTATGATACACTACAATTTCTATATGGGAGATACAGAGAGAGCGAGAAGGAAAAATTTATTTATTAAATTCCCGGATTATGTTTAATATCCTTATTAGTTGATTAGGTTATACTTAATTACTTCTTAATGTTCCATTATGTCTCATTATATAACCATAAACGTTTGGTTATAAACGCTGGGATTGCTGTATATAAATATGTAGCAAATAAACTACTTTATTGTTTCAGGAGCGTGTTCAGAGTATCAGCCTAGACGACAGGACATTATATGATCAAATAAATAATAATACTGAAACCTCCAAATATTACCTTTTTTATACAAAACAAAACTGTATCAGTTTGTACAAAAACTGGGCTGGAGTTTGAATACAAACCGATAATTTTTTCAAAAAAGAAATACTGACACTAAGAAACTCAAGCAAATTAAATGTAATGTTGAAGATTCAGTAAAAGAAAGCCAGATATACACTTGTGTTTAACTATGTTTCCCCATTTTTTATTATACAAGCATTTTAAAACTTCAATATTTTAATTTATATAATATCTAAAACATAGAATTTAATGATTAAATTAAAAAGTAAAATTTTAAATTTGTGTTTTCTTTATCACAAGATATTGGATCGTAGGTATTTATGGCAAAATCTGATTCAGCACTAGAAGTCTGTGATCTTGACTTTAATATTAAGTACTGTGGAGATATCAAGAATAAATTGTGTACAATAATAGCTTTTGTTATTGGAGGCGCCAGTGTTCTGCTAATAAATAAAATTCTAGATTTTTGTCTTTACAACGTAACCCATCGTGCTCACGCTGATTCTTGGCAATCGCCGGCACAAGTTGAGTTAACATTTTAAAGCTACTGAAAAACTATTAATTTTCTCATAATTAAAATCCGTTCTGACATTGAGTCAGAGAGTTCGAGTGTTTTTTAACAAGTGTACTGAATGATCATACGTAGACAAAATCGAGGAAATAGCTTTTTTTTTATAGAACCGGGGGCAAACGGGCAGGAGGCTCACCTGATGTTAAGTGATACCGCCGCCCATTGACACTCTCAATGCCAGAGGGCTCGCGAGTGCGTTGCCGACCTTTTAAGAATTGGTACGCTCTTTTCTTGAAGGACCCTAAGTCGGTGACTGTAAGGTTCGGAAATACTTCAGTCGGCAGCTGGTTCCACAAAGTGGTGGTGCGCGGCAAAAACTGCCTAGAAAAACGCGCAGTTGTGGAACGGTGGACGTCGAGGTGATACGAAATTCCACCCGTATCACCTCGACGTCCGATGATGAAACTCAGCTGCAGGTATTAATCCGAACAACTCCTCTGAACACTCTCCATTGTAAATGCGGTAGAAGATGCAGAGAGACCCCACATCTCTACGCAACGCCAAAGGATCAAGCCGCTCGGAGAGAGTTTGGTCGTCAACGATTCGAACCGCTCTTCGTTGAATACGGTCAAGTGGAAGGAGCTGATACTGGGGAGCACCCATCCAGAGATGGGAACAGTACTCCATGTGAGGCCGGATTTGCGCTTCATTGCAAGCGGTGGCCCGGAGTGAAGCACCGTCTCGCCTTGCTGAGCACACCGAGCTTTTTGGAGGCTAATTTAGCCTTTCCCTCCAAGTGACCGCGAAACTGAACGTCGTTCGATATGTCAACGCCAAGTATTCCAATGCTGGCTGTGGCTTTAAGGAGAGTGTTTTCGAAAAGAGGAGTAGCGACAAAGGGTGTTTTTTAGCGGAAAACGCGCAAACTTGTGTCTTTTTGGGAGTGCGTGATGGCCCAGTTGCATGCCCCTTGTATGGCAAGCAGTTCGGCCTGGTATACAGTGCAGGTGGGGTGGAGTTTCCTTTTCCATCGGTGTATGGCGGTGTAAGTGTTAGGGGAGTGCGCAATAAACGCGGCTCCCGTCTGTCCATTTTCCTGTTTGCTTCCAACCGTGTATATATTAATGTTGTTTGTAAGGTGTTTGTTGAGATTGTTTTTGTGAGTACTGAATTTTAAAAGCGGTCTGGATGCAGGGTGTAAGAGCTCGGTGTAATGTGTAGGCCGTTCGATGGTGATGTCGTTAGGAATGTACTTGCTGACGCCTTTAATGCGCGCCTTCTCAATCTCACACGATTCGAGAACCTTGAGATCAAGCGGCACGAACCCCGCGATTGCGATCGCAGCGTTAGTGGATACATTTCTGAACGCTTTGGTAGTCTTGATGGCGAAGCCGCGTTGAGTTTTTAGTAGTAGAATGCGGTTGTATCTTTTAAGTGCTGCATGGCCCCAGATGGAGGCCCCGTATGTAATTATCGGTTTGATGACCATTCTGTAGATAAGTTGTATATTTTCTGGATGTGGACCCCAAGTGGGTCGGGTGTACGTGGTGAGTTTGTTGAAGATGTGTAGTGCTTTGGTGGTAATGTATGCAATGTGGTCTTTATAAGTGAGCTTATTGTCTATGATGATGCCTAAGTATTTTATCTTGTGGGTGAATTGTAAGGGTGTGTTGTCGAAGGAGATTCTGCAGCTCTGTGCTTGTTTTGTGAATGCTATGGTTTGTGTTTTGTCGGGGCCGAATTGGAGTTTCACCCCATCGCCCCATTCTTTAATATTTGCTTAGAGTGTGGTTAGTTTTTTGCTCAAGTGATTTGGTGAGTGATTTGTCTTTATCAGTGGTGATGAGTACTACATCGTCAGCGAATGCTTGGATGTAGCACCCTGGTGGTAGTGTGGTGTTAAGGAGTGAGTTCAGGATGATGTTCCAGAGAATCGGACTGCATGCCGATCCCTGTACACATCCCTTTTGTGTTTTGTGTGTGGTACGTGTGTTGCCAATTTGTAGTGTGTGTTCTGTCTGTGAGGTAATTTTGTATCAATTTGACGATGTTGAGTGGGCATTGAACTGATCGTAGTCCGCTCAACACCGCAGGCCACCAAGCGTTGTCAAAGGCGCCTTTGATGTCGAGGGATACGCCTATGGTGTGTAATTTATTATGTTTGGCATCGTGTTTAATGTCGAGGGCATTGTGAATGGCGTGTGTGGTACTGGTCTGTTCGGTGAAGCCGTATTGAGATCGGTTCAGTAGATTGAGTTGATGTGCTTTAAATGTGAGTCGTTTGGTGAAGAGTTTTTCAAGCACTTTACCAAAGACGGGGATGAGACCGATAGGTCTTGTTGGTGATGGACCAGACGTCCTCTGCTCCTTGTGCTTCGCAAAACTATCTAAAGTGATCTGTTGATGTTTTTGTAATAGTTTGTGTGTATAAGTGTTTTGTTTCGTTGTATGTTCTAATGAGGTCGGGGGGAGGCGTTTGTTTATGTATAGAGTGTATATGAATTTTGTGGTGAAGACTTATGCATTGCGATTTGAGTGTTTGTAATTCTTCGCTCCACCATGGTGCTTTCGGTTTTCTAATGCCTGTTTTGAGGGCGAAAGACTCAGAGCAGGCAGTATTGATAATATGTGTGAGTTTAATAATGAATTCGTCGATTTGTGTAGGTGTGAGTGTGGAGATGTTGGTATCAAGAATGTTGTGCTTAATGATATTTGTGTGTAATGTCTCTTTGAAAGTGTGCCACTTTACTAGTGTTAAATTTGAAGGTACTATCGGAATTTGCTTGAGCTATGGGGTCATTTCTGCAGTCTAGATAATAGGTAATGGGGTTGTGTTGACTAGAGGGGAAGAGGTGTTGTTTCACCTCCCATTTGTGTATGTGGTGATGTATGGGTATAGTGGTTAGAGTGAGGTCAATAATAGATGATCTCTCAGCTCCGTGAGTAATTGTCTCAAATAGGTGTATTTCCAGTGTTGTTAAGGTGCATACTATTAGAGTTTATGATGTCTATGAGGCTCATACCCCGGACGTAACTACGGGAGCTGCCCCGTAGTTGATGCCACGCGTTGAAGTCTCCGCCAACCACGACGTTATTGTTGGTGTGTGCTTTAATGAAAGTGTCGAGTGTGTCTAGTGTATTATTTGCGTCGGTTTTCGGTTCAATGTAGACCGACGCGATGTATAGTGTTTTTGTTGTGGTAGGAATGGCGATAACCACCATGTTTCCTGTTGTGTATTGTGAGATAATGTGTGCATTGATGTGTGATTGAGTGATAATGCAGGCCTTCGTCGTGTCAGTCGAACTGGACTGAAACACGCGGCGGCCCGCGATATTTTTGATAGTGTTGTTAATTGTGTAGGGTTCTGAGATGATTGCGATGTCAAGTTTCTTTGTGGTGAAGTGGTGTTTCAGTTCTTGAGTGGCGTTGTGAGACCGGTCAAGGTTCGCCTGAATAATATTTAATTTATTGTGCATGTTAGATGTAGTTGACCTTGGCCTCAACGCGGGCACGCATGGCCCTTACTTTACGGCAACGTTCGGAGTCGGCGCGGTGTGTGGTGTCGGTGTTGGATTTGTATTGGGAATTGTGTTCCGCGCAATTGGCACACTTTTGTGTTTGCGCCTTGCATTCTGCTGTAAGGTGGTGGGCAGAGCACTTAGCGCAGGTGAGGATTTTGGCAGGGCAGCGACTCTTAGTATGTCCGAAGTTCAGACAGTTCTGGCACTGCCTGCACGGCGAGAAGTTGTCGCAGTGTACTCTCTGCATGCCGACGTTGACTCTGCCTAGGTCAGCAAAAGCTTTCCAGGCAGAGGGTGTAGTTTGTAATACCACGTTGTAAAGGGACGGGTTTCTGTTGGTCGTGGTGAATTTAATATTAAATGTTTGTTCAGTTAGGGTGGAGTTTTGGTCATGTATGGTGTTGATTAAAACTTTTTCATCCGTGTTTTTCGATATTCCCTTTAGGATCACCATAGGGTCTAACCGTTTCTCTTCCTGAGTCTTTAATTGATTATTTTTGTGTAAATGTGAGATGGCGTGCTTTTTGTGTTTCTCTTTCTCAAAGGTAACTTTCAGTTTCTTATTAGAAAGTGGAGTAATTTTCAGCGGTTCCGTATCACCGTTTCCGTTTTTGTTATGGCTGTGGCTCCGGAAGTAGTGAACGGATCCGTTTGATCGAGGTGTTGGCAGTTGCGTCTCTATTTGCTTCTTCTGAAGGGTGTATGTTGGTGGTGGTGAAAAATGGTTTGGAACCACTTTTCACCCAAAAACTGTTTTTTGATGGTTTGAGGGAATATTTCTTATCCGATTTTGGTGACCAATATGTCTACGGATAGCCCTTGTTCTGGCGGATTTTAAGGAGTCCAAAAATGTATGAAATATAAAAGCGCCGCTGAATGGGGGGCTAAATACTAGTTTATGCTCCCTAAAAATTCTGGTGGTTGTCTAAAAATTCCAAATTTGGTGTCAAACGAAAGGTCTTCTTAAGGGCTATCCTAATATGTATTTTAATTATATTGTAAAAGATCTATCTTAAGAGTTAAATACCTTTTAGTGGTTTTTTGGTCACCAAAACCTCAAATCTGAGGCCTTAGCCTCAATTTTGGTGACGAAATGTAGAGCTAGTAGAGGATGACACTATACACTTGTTTCTAACTTCACAATAAGTATTTTTAATTTTGTTTTACAGGGTTTTTTTGACAGTTTTTTTATTATTAAAAATGAATGAATGATTTTACACTGTTAGATGCAGCGCAATTTTCTGCATCTAATGGTATATAGCACTATATGAAAATCAACTGAAAACTATTTTTAAGCAATTATTTTTTGATTTGATTTGGTTAGATAGAACCCTTCCTTCAAGCCTCCCAAGGCGACGAGAACAGATATCCACGCAAACTCCCGCCCGCGGCACAAATGAATGTTCTAATTTGTACCCCGGGTAGGAGAGGTAAGAAGTATCAGCCGGGGAGGATATCTGAGTCTCAGTAAGGAAGAATAAGGCCGGCTTCGCAGTTTCAAGGTGAAAGTGAACCGCGTTTAGGTTAGAGGTGAGCCCCCTAACATTGGTCCACTGTGAGCGTGGAAGGGGTTGCCTTCAGACTAGATGTTAATTTGTTTTGACCGCAGTTTTTGCGGATACTGTGATTTTGGATAGATACTGTGATTCCACCACCGGATACTGATTGTTCCGATGATGGACGCCCAGAAGGGGGATTCTCCACCCCCCCCCCCTGGGGTAATCTTTCTTTAAACTGCACCGCCATACTTTGGGGAAGGGGGGGTTGGGCTCCGGGAGTCTCACTCACCGAACGAAACGCGAGTACAATAAGATAAACCTATTGCATCACTTCACGCCGGCTGAAGCCCGAAAGCAACAGCATGGCACTCCCACTAGGAAGGGGGTTGACTGATTGCACTTGTGAAATAACCAGCTAGGTAGCCTAAGTAAACGAATTGTCAAAAATATCTTTTTACAACATTAGCCTGGAAATAAAGCTATGTTAGATTAGATACTCAATCAAGGCACAGGTGTGTGACACAATGTGTTATATTTTACGACACATCCTACGAACGATACAATAACTAATTAGAGTGACGGACTAAAAAAGAGATGCTTCATATTATGTCTGTTCCATCTATGCTGCCTGGGCATAGGTATTCTCTATACGACTCGTAGTGAATGCGTATTTTATGATTACTAAAATAATTAAACTTAAATAGCGAAATTAAAAATATTTTTGGAATATTTCTCAATTAACAAAATTTTCGTAATATTACTTATTTCTTACAAAGAAAACTATATAACTAAAGGTATGTAAATTTTACGTGTTTTCTCTCGTCAAAATGGCAATTACAATTTGCAAAACCAGAGACAAAGTTCAATAACTATGAGCGTTCGACCACTCTGTTCCAGATAAAAGTTGCTGCATCATGGATTATCCATGGCCTGTCTCAATATATATTTAGCGCCGAGAAAAAGGCATTGACATTTAAACACAAAATTAATATTAGTTAAATTTAATCACAATAACATTAAGAAAAAAAGATCCTTCACCAAAGCCATACATGCGCGCATTTAATAATTCGCAGTAAAATGCTTCTAAATGCCATTTAATAATTGAAGAATGCATTGCCGATGTACTTGTGGTGTTTCTAATAGGTCCTTTCATTGCTGATTTCATTAAATAAAATGTTTTCTAGAATTGGCTAGTTAAGTATATCTAAAAAGATCAAACCGACTTGCGTAATTGGTCAAACTCTGAAAACTTGATCAGTAGTTACCGAATTTCGAAGTTAAACAAATTACATTGGTTGACGAACTAGACTGGCCGCTTATCATTATGTTGTCCGAGTTGTATACCGAAGAAAAATGTGATGCGAAAAGATTTCAAATGTCTGACCCCGATGAAGCTACTTTATTACCTAAACACATCCGGGCAGGGTAAGAGCTTATCCTTCCTCTGTTTTGCTTGATAAAGCTCCATAAAAGTTTTGGATTCGTAGATAATGAAGTCTCTAAGCGTTTTAAATATAATCTATAGCTTATGTTATGGAGTTTTGTACATCTTTCCCGTAGCATTTCAAAAGTAATTAAATCACGAGGATTACCGTATTTGCGATATTTGGTACGATATTTGAATTTTTCGTTGATTACCTTCACCAATGCCGTTGAGAACCATATTGGATAATTGCTAGAACGTGGTTTGGATTTTGGAACATGTTTAGAAATTATAACTCGTAAGAATTTTATAGAACTGTGCTACCATTTCGTCAACGCTAGCATTTGGATAGTTCACTGTGCCAACGAATATTATTTAGATCACTGCTCATTATCATAATCTGCATATCAATAGCATAATCTGTAATCTGCTGAATCATAATCTGCTTTATGAAAGCGAAACCTGTCTTCCTCATGTTTTATTTAATTGCTATAGCCCTAGTGGCTATAATATAATATAATAGCCTTTTTATCGCTTTAAAGAATGTATGTTTGTTGGTCAGTATAAAGTCGATTTTTTTATTTTGAATCGGGTGACATCCAGGTCCACATTCTGTTTTTCTTTTTCTTGAAGACGGTGTTTAATATGGTCAAGTTGTTTTCCATTGCAAAGTCCAAGAGCATTTTTCCATTCCTGCTTCTAGGTTTTGAGCTGTATGTATAGGGCCCTATAATTGCATCCTCGTCCCGTGGGCGTTCACCAATTTGACCATCGAAGTCACCCATCACGATGATATTTTTGTGGGCATATATGTCTGCAGAGTTTATTCAAATCTTGGTAAAACTGGCCAATTGTTTCCGTATCTGCTTGCTTGTAGGTGAATAGATCTGGATAATGGTCCATGGGTTCTTGTAATCTGGTAGTTTTAAATTCAATAATGCTATGCGCTCTGATACACCATAAAATCCATCTATGTGATCTGCATGTTTTTTTTTTTACTAAAAACCCCACACCATTTTTTCCTAGGGTTTCCCCCTATATGATAAAGTATAAAGTCTGGGCGTGCGACAATGTTTTCTCCCATTCTTCTCACTTCACTCATGCCGAGAATATCCCAGTTTGTGTTTTGTAATGCTATTGACAATTCCGATAAGCTTTCATCCGATCTTAGTATTAATACGTTAATACGTTTAGGGTAGCAATGCATATTCTTGTGTGTTGGGATATCCGTGTTGACGTTTTGCTTGGGTAGAGTTTGTTTAATGTTTTCTTTATAATGTTGTTTTTTATTTATTTTTGGATTTTGAAGGAGACGAGAAAAAAGTAAGTGGCTATAGCAATTAAATAAAACATCCACCCTATCAGTGAATATCCTGACAGAGGAAAATTTTCCTGTCAGGATATTCACAACTCAACGTTTTATAACACCAAGAAAACACAAACAAGGCAACGGAGAACACAATACAACAGTCGGCACTGCATACGCTATGGCGTGTGCAGTGCCGGTTTTCTTTTCTATGTATGCATAGAAAAGAAAACCGGCAACTTTATCGAATGGCGTTGTGAGTCGTGACTCGTGACAGTCGACAGCTCACAGCGCCCGCGCCGGTTAACCGGCCGGTGAGCAATAACATGAAAAAATCTTTTGTAATTTTTTGCTATGGCTATTTTATTATGTTTTAATAAACAATTGATTATGTAATTATTATTAGAGTACCTGCAACAATTTTTTTAAATTAATTTATTGTTTTAATATAGATAGATATCTTCAGATTTGTTGTCAAAATGAGATTATATAATATGTATAGTCATCTACAGACACCTATGTAAATGATAATATGGAATTACGGAACTTTTTCGTAATAAAATATCGTCGAAACTTGGATCAAAATATAAGGAACTTTAAACACTTAAGTGGGAAAATTATCATTTTCATTGGTTAGACGTGAATATACGCTTTTTGTTTACGGTCTAATTCTAAATGTAAACGCAGTTGTAATTAAGTCACTGATTTGTGTTTGCATTTCATTTTATAGTCAATTATTATTAGTTGGTGTACTATTCCTAAATCATAATTTAGAAAGTATAATTTTCTTTGTTTATCGGATTTTAATAAAACATTTTTAAAGTTTTATACCTGGAATCAGTACCCAGCTTAATTCTTGTAAACTACGAAATTGTTGTACGATGGTCATTTAATACATACTCTACTGCTCTACGTAGTCTTTAGATGCCTTTTTACTTTTTAGTTCAGTCATTACGTCGGAAAAATCGGATTAGAAAAAATGAACCGAAAAGCCAAATTTTGGATATTACGTGGAGGGTGGCTAGAAAAGCTTAAGTTCAAATTGTCGACCAAAATAACCTTGTGCAATTTCCGCCCTCTTGAAAAAAGGATTAAATTCAGTTTTTTCATAACTTGGTTCCCCTTTGAGATACGAAAATTTTCGAAAAATACTTTTTTGTTGCTCTTTGCACGATCTTCAATTAAGGTATATTTATATACATTTTTCACGTATCGATCATATTTTCCTATAATGTATGGACTATTTGTTTTGCAAGTCTCAACGAACAGTGACGAGACATGAACGACCGACACAGGCCTACTAAATATTAATAAAAGAAAATTTTTAAGTTGGTGCAATTCCCCACTGGGGAAACACCAGAAGTGGTATTTTTTTCAAGTGTTCTCAATAAAGATAAAAAGATGTCAAAACAAGGGTGATAAAGGGCCGTCGCCGGTCATTCGAATTTCGAACGTTCAACGTGAAACGTTGGTCGTGGCGGGACTGTTTGTTAGTAAAAATTTTAAATTTAATTCAACTTGTATAAAAGATCAGTTTATATATAATTGTATGTAGTAGTTTAATTTAATTGTTTAGTTTTTTAATTTGTGTATATATTCTACTGTATCTGGTAAGTTTCTATACTTTTTCCATACCATAATATATATGCGCGATATCCGCGGGCTCGCCCCCCGAGGTTGCGATATATAGTAAGAAATAGATTTTCTAAACAACGAGGAGTAGTGGACGAGTGTAGATACATATGTAGATCAACTGAGTGACCGAAAAATAATACTAATTTGAAACACTGCAACAAAAAGAAAAGAAGATTCGACAGCGTCGGAACAAACAAAGACACTGATTGTCCGTGCCCAATATCGGAAATTGAAATTACCTCACTACATACTGAGATAAAGAACACTAACTCCCTAGATAGTACCAAAGAAGACCCTGCTCATACTACAACTGTTACTGTTAATACCCAACACCACCCTCCATCAGACAGTTATCAGTGTCCAAAAAATCCTATAGGCAGATTACCTTATGAGACGTATGACAAAATAGCCCTATTATTAAGTCCTTGTGCAAAGTTTCTTTAGATACAGGCATCGCCTTCTTGCACCCTATCCAATCTCATTTTCTCAAGAAAAATTCTTTTAAAATCATTATTAATGGGAGCATTAAAAAGATAGGCAGGAACCAAATTGCCCTATCATTCCCAGACCATAAATGTGCAAACAAATTTATTAATAACCCTTGCCTGATGCGAAGTAATTTCAAAGATTTCATTCCCTCACTGAATATGACCTGAATGGGCCTGGTGCAAATTGTTTCCATGGAATGGTGTCCTGAAGAGATATGAGAATATAACTGCCTGTGGGCAGCGGAAAAATTATAAAAATTAGACAATTTAATTATTATGTGCGTAACAGCAGCCTGCATGAGTGGAAGCCATCACAGACTATTGTTATAAATGTCAATGATGATTAAGCCCTACCTAAACATTTATTTGTCTGCTACAATGCCCTGCCTGTGGAACTATACATCACTATTCAATCCTATTCTTGTTGTTGATTTGGTCACACTAAGTCGTAGTGTAACTCTCAGCCCTGCTGTTACAATGTATGGCTTTGGCCACACTGGGGACAAATGCTACATAGAAGATGATGCCACATCTGCCTGTCTGTGTTCTGGTTTACACTTTGCTACAAACAGGTGTCTAGAATATGAAAGGCTATAATTAAATTGTATTGTGTGGCTCAGGGATGTATTATGTAGAAGAAAATAAAGGGCATGAACCAGTTTCAAAATCTTTTGCTGATATAGTTAAGTTTTCAAACATGCAGAATACTCCTGATTCTACTGTGCCATCTGTATCACCTTCCTCTTCCCCGATTCCGTCGAATAGTAGATCTTAGATCTTATAAGAAAACAATATTTGCTAATCCAACATCCCCCAAACCAAAATCACTGAAGAATAAAATAGAACACTCCAGTTTGATAAAGAACTCGATTCTTCAGCTTCTCTAAAGGGGTCGCTTTAATAAACTGTAACGTTAACAATTATGAAACTATGTTCTCAATCTCTGCTGTAATGCAACTTTTAACTGAAATAAAATCCATTTCCAAGTTATAACAACAATGTAACCGAACCACGCTGTCCGACGATTCCATTACTCAATTAAATTCCTCTTATGCGGCACGAACGCGATTAATAAATTTATTATTTAATCTACTTGCATAATAAAATTGAACAATTTGTTTCAACAATGAAACATGGCTTCACCCGGGAATAGACATTGCGATTTCCAGAATCCAGGGTTATATTATTATCACAAGACAGATGTGACGGGCGACGGGCGACGGGCGACGGCTACGGGCACACGGATATATCATATAGCAGTGTTGCCAATTGCCATAGTCATAAAAAATAATCTCTCCCAATCCTTATTTTCACTTCCCTGATTCAGTGATGACTTATAAGTCATTGCTGCTATATTAAATAAAATTTTTATATGTAAATATTTTTCCACATCTTAATCAACTGTTCTCCATCCTTTCAAGGCCATTCTTAGTCCTAGGTGATTTTAATTGCCAATATCAATCCTGGGGAAGCACTCTGTTCACGGTGTGACCGGTCGGCTCTTCTCGAAGGTCTCATTTCCCTTGAAATTCCTTTCCCGTCATCCATATCCAACAAAAATGGACCCACATATATATGTAAGATTTTAGCAACTTTTATTTTAACTATTTTTTGGAATCACCATGGATTCAAAACTTCAGTGGTCCCCTCATATCAACGGATTGGCGAAGAGACTTAGTTCTGCAGCTTACGCGGTTAAAAAAACTCGCCCACTGACTGATGTCGATACAGCTAGACTTGTTTATTTTAGTTACATTCACAGCTTAATGACGTATGGCATATTATTATGTAGACAATCTCTGAAAGATAAATTAAGGGAAATTAATATACTTACCTTTCCCTCGCAATATATTTATGAAAATATTATGTATGCAGGTATACAAAAATAGTGATAAGTATACTAGAATAGAACATACGCACAATGTCAGTGCTCGGAAAAAACGCAGGCTGTAATTTCCCCGTACTAGACTATCTAAGGTTAGTAATTCTTTTTTGCGAAAAGGGATACTCTTCTTTAATAAAATTCCAGAGGCTCTTTTATCTGTGCCTTTTATTAAATTTAAGAAATGTATTTAAGAAAAGCTTTATTTATTTATTCCACTACATTTTTCTATCTTAACAGTTACTACTAATTCAATAGAACTCCAAAATAATTCCCGCATCCATTATCCTACATAAAAACATTAAAAAATTAAACTTATACGCCTAAATCTTATAACTAAAAATATAGCAAGCAACTCTTGTGAACTCAGCCAGTGTACAAACAAATAAGTCTACTTCAATAGAAATTTTGTTGATTATCTGTATTACTCGCGTGAGTGGCGCTTTGCTAACCAAGTTGGAATGTGCGCGCGGTACATCCAATTTTATTTTGTACTCGCTCCTCTAACATGATTCTGTATTTAGCCTCATATGGGGCCCACACCATTGCGTTGCACTCCAAGTGACTTCTCACTAGCTTTTCTTTTCACAAACAAGACAACACACACAGATATTATATAGCTTAAAATTAATATGTACATTGATTCAATTATTATTGTAAGTCCCTCGCACTAAGTCTTCCGAATATCGACACATCTGTGTGCAGTCTGTACTGTTAAAAAAAGTAAAAATTCATAGAGTATTTTACGAATAATATAGGTACTCAAATCTGTGGTGACAAAATAACATGACAAGTAATAATAAGTATGTTCTGTTTAAAAGTTAAATCATGGAATTATTAGGTATTAAGTAAAATGTTTACGATTTGAAAACAGTGTAATGTATTCGTAATTATATTAGTAATTGCACAGCACTGTGACGGCAAATTGATATCAATATTATGATTTTAATTATCGTAAATATAAAACACCAATCAAGGCAAAGCGGCTCAGACAATATGAAATAAGATGTAAATGTAAAATGCAAATTGTAGTAATTCTAGTAGATAACTCGGTAAGTAAGATATGAAAGAATTTTGTATTATAAACAAATCCAAAAGATCCCACACAACAAAGAGAAGTCGTCATTTCAATACTTTATTGAGGTGTCTGTAGGGATATTAAATTAAGTGATAATAAAGCAAATCTTTTCAATTCGAACATGATTTGATTTCTTTGTTGCTTAAGTTATTGGTTTAATTTTTTTTAGCCACCATGGGTTCAAAACACAAGATCTGGACAATAACAGAGCTGACTGAATTTGCTCAGAAGTTTCAGAAAGTATATGCTTTGTGTAACATTTCCTGGTTTCACAGAGGCAGGGCTCCACTAGAAGTTTGTATAACAATATAATCATTTTATTATATAATATTAAATTAAGCAATCATATTTTTATATACAGTGTAAACTCCATGTAACATACCTCAATTTAACAACAAAAGCTTCAAATCAATTGACTACACTTGTCTTCCATATAATGATACACTCTGCATTACACCCACTCTCGACAATGACATAGTTTGACTAATAATATACATTTTAAGTGGCTAAAAACAGAAAAAGCTGTGTACATTCTTTAGTCACTTTATTATCTTAGCCCGCAATAAACTAAACTGGCATCTTTTTTCAAAACTTTCTAAGAAATTAGTTCTTTTGTTTACAAATTGAGATTGCTTGCATGTGTAGACTGTTGTTGACCATGATTAAATTAGAAACACTGAGGATCAAGAAGAAGAAGATAAAACATGAGTCTGTGATTCCGCTGAGCATTAAAAAAGCCCTGGTAGCAGCTAAATTATTGGATAATACTTCCTGTATCACCAAGCTGCCTCAATATTGCAAAATATGAATTATAAATATAAAACAAAATTACTGGTGTTGCAAAAGACATCAGATATTATTAACAGACTATACCTATGCAATAGCAATAAAATAATATTCTTTTTTATGTATACATATACTAACACTAGGCTGAAATAAACTTCTCTTTCTCTAATTCTGATTTTTCTTCTCTCTCCATTTAACAGAACTCCATAAAATGCACAGTCCCTTGTGTGTCTTTATAAGAGTTTACACTGTATATAATTATAAAGAGAATATTATATGGAATTATAATTAACTGAACACCCTATGAATCCTATATAAGGTCAATTATATCTCTTGTATGTTTTCACAAGACATAGTTCAGTAATTATATTTCAATTTGAATGATAATATACCAAAACTATTATGTAAATATAGTGAAGGAAAGTTTGTTGAACCAATAATGGTATATTTCTTGATCAGCATATTAGTGCATAGATGCATGTTTCTTTAAGATATATCTAATGCACCAGGGCTGGAAGTTCTATATGTTGTAATTGCACACATATAATTTAATGTCACGCAGATAATGAGTAGCACAATTATTTATAACAAATTTATATTAATTAAAAAAGTAATAACATGATATCCTACAGCATAACCATATTAAACAATGAAGAAATATAAACATTATGGTATTGTGCCCAAAATGTTTATATTTTTTTATTGTTTTGTTTCCTACATGAATATTTTGTTAATACAGTACAGGCACAATGTGGCGCTGAAAGAGCTGGCTTGCTTGCTGGGCGAGTCCACTGACGCGCGTTACATGGAGCAGCGCGTCTACGACTTCATCGGCAATATGCTGCACCTGGTATTGCCCGCACTCCTCGCAGACTTCTCGACCATGTCCGAGTCCAGAGACCAGAGTTTTAATAAATAAATGTGTTTTGCATAGATGCGCGGCGTGGCCCGCGAGCAGACGTCTTGGGAGTCGTTGCCGCCCGTCTTGAAACGCCTCGGCACTCGCCTCAATCTCATCGACGTGGCGTCGGTGGTGCGTATTTTTGAGTCAACGGTACGATTAGGTCACAAAAAAACTGAACCCGGTGCGCGTCTGGCAGATGGAGACGGGCGAGAGTCGGGTCGACGGCGCCGTCAACCCCGCCAAAATGAAGAGCTTCGCGTCGAGGCTCGTGAAGGCGGTCCAGAAAGCCGTCGCCGAGCGAGCGAAATCGCATACTTATCGGCTGGCGCCGCGCGAATGGGACACTGCCCGCTTCCTGAAGAGCATCGACGCCGTCGAGGACTTCGCCCGCGAGACGTCCGCCGACGTGGGCGCCCTGCTGCAGATCTGGTCAGTCGACGGCACCTTCGCCGCGACCGCCTCGACGCTCCGTCGTCTCTACGTTCGAATCCTTCTCGCAGGCTACGCATGTACGAGGAGACGCGTCGCGAGCTGTGCCGAGGGGGCCGCGAGCCTTCGCTGTCGTTGCCGGAGTGGCGGCTGGCCGACCTGCTGCTGCTGCACGAGCCCTCGCTCCCGCTCCTCTATCGCGACGGCGAGCAGGTTTGTCCGCAGCGATCGCTGCGCTTCCTCGTGCGACTCGTGGAAGCCGGCACGACGAGGCTGCCGCGTCGCGAAGGCGACGACCCGGTCTTCGGCGCTTCTCTTCCGCCACCGAATCGCCCGGAAGAGGCCCTCGAGTACGGTGACTGGGTTCGCTCCGTGTGGACGGCCGTCCACATCGCCTACTGCAAAAAGTACGATTTCGTCTCCCCGTTTCCGTCGTCCACGCTCGATCCGACGAGTTAAACGAATCAAAATCTGCGCAGAGAGCGCCCGGTGTCGAGCGTGCTGCTGCAGCGGCGTTGGCACCAAATGCGGCTGCTGGGTGGCGGACAAGAGGACCGCGCGGGGCCTTCGCCGCCGGTGCAGCTGCCGCGGCGGTTTGCCGGCGCGGAGTGTACGGCTCCCCCCTCTTGGCCGAGCCTAGTGGAGCGAGGGCTAGTCGTCGACCTCACGGCGTTGGTCAGTGCCCGCCCAATTCGCCCCTCACGCTCGAGTCTCCCACGATTCACTATTCACGAGACCACTTCTCCTTTTCAGGGATGCCAGAACCCCGACTTGCTGTGTCTGCTCGACGATATCGGTTCGTATAGTCGGCCTCGTATAAATTTAAAAAGCCCGACTTTGTAGTAATTTTACAAATATTAGTATCTCTTTGTTTTCTCTCTTTCAATCTTTTCGGAAGCCCCCCAACAGTTGTGAACATCCTTTCCGGAGTTAGTAAAACATCAATTCATAAGAATACCACTCGACAATTAACACTAAAGATCATAACCAGAACACGCCTCCGAGTCTGAAACGTCGGAGACCCCTTCGGAGGCGATCCCGCAGAGAGACATCGTGCGACAGCTCCAGGCGATGGACCCCAGCCGCGCCGAGGTGTCGATCCTCTTCGACCCTCACTCCGACTCCGAGACCGACGACCGCCCCGCCCCTCCTGCGGCCCCCGCCGACAAGGACGACTCGCTGAGCTTCATCATCAGGCAAGCCCTCAACTGTCGATCCGTCGTGCGACTGCAGGCGCCACGTCTGCGGGAGCTTACCGACGACATTCTAGAGAAGAACTCCGTGCTTGCCGACGAGCAGACCGACTCGGACGAGGAAACCCCTCTGGTCATCGACGAGACCAAACCCGAAATAGAGAGCGAGGCGAGGAAGCGGACCCTGGTCGACGACTCGGAGACCGCCGCCGAGGCTCCGGCCCGCCACATCGAGGTGAAAGAGGAACCCGACCTGACCAAGAGAGTGAAACGAGAGAAGAACGAGGAGGAGTCGCCCGGACTGAGTGCGTATCGCCAAACTTCGTCGAGACCACACCTCTGCGGCGCCTCGATCATCCAGATGTCATTTCAGGTGATAAATTGGCGATGGAGGTGCGCGTGGTGCTCGAGAGGGTGGTCGAGGTCGAGGCCGACCGGACGCTCCGGGGCCTCTCGCCGGCCGAGCTGTCGCGGCGCCACGGGGTCGAGGGGCAGGGGGCCGCCTGGTGGGCTCGTAATCTTCCTCTGACAGAGAAGTGCCGCCCTCTGCGGGTGACGCTGACCCGTCTCCGTCGCCGACCGGCGCCCCGCGTCGCGCTGCCCGACATCGACGAGATCCGGGAGATCAACAGGAGCATGCTCACCGCCGAGGTGGCTCCGACCGTCGTCCGTTCCCCGGACGCCGCCTGCACCGAGACCCTGGACGTCGACGACGAGCGGCCGGAGAGCAGACCGTTCCAGTACCTCTACGGGGACATGCTCAGGATGATGGCTCGCAACGCTGAGGTGAATCCGCGTCTTCGGTCGTCCCTCGGCCCGCGACTTCCGCTCGAACGATGTTCGCTCGTTTTCAGAAATATTTGCCGACGACGCGAACCACTCCGGAAACGAAGGCGACGCGCGGACCCCGCCCGGAGGCCGTCGCCGACACGTCGCAGCTCAGCGAGTTCGAGAAGTGGGAGAGGGAGAAACGCGTCGGCCTGCAGTACTTCAGCCTGCCTCATCTGCTCGACCCCGAGCCCCGTCGGAGGGCCGAACTTCGGCGGCGGTCGGCCCCCGACCCGACGCCGCCCCGCCTCGTCTCGGAATCCGACTCCGATTCCCCAGAGGAGACGTCGAGTCCTCGGCCCGACGAGAGACCGGCCGGAATATTGGACGACGAGCTGAGGGACCTCAGGCGAACGGAGAAGGGCGTCCGGCCGAGGGGCTCCTTCGCTCCCGGGCCCGCCGCCCTCGGCCCCGCCGCCCTCGGCCCCGCCGCCCTCGGCCCCGCCGGGCCCGAAGGAGGACTCGACGGCCGCAAACCGGTGCAACCGAACGCGAGTGAGCTCCTCTATCTAATTGTATCGATATAACAATACGAGAGCTAATGGAGAAGTATAAACATATTATTGCATTATTTAATTAATAGGTTTTTTAGATCCCGTGATCACGTGCGGAAGTCACTCGATAAGGCTCGTAGAAGACACTCGGCACGCGGAAGCCGAGAGGAAGAGGCGGATGAAACAGTCGGAACGGGAGAAGCGCGTCAAGGTCAAGTTCACCAGCATCCTGAACGAAATGGCCGAGGAGAAGAGGCGGAAGGGGCGAGACGGAGGCGCCGAGACCCCGTCCTTCGCAGGTGAGAGTCTCTAATTGAAGTATATATTGATTTTCTTGTTGCTTTCCTTTCGGTTGGAAAGGGCGTGTCATTTTTGTGTTACGTTAACGTTGACCTGAGTGACTTTAGGCGGGTTTAATCTTTATCTTTTCATTTAATATTATATTTATGACGTCACCCTTTAATTAAGTCGGAGCTCACCAACGTAGGCTCCACTCTGGAAATACGTAATCATAAGGAGGCTATTCAACTCCTTGACGGCTCGAAGAGAAGAAGATTAAAAAGGAGGAAACCATACGAAGCAGTGAATTAGAGTTAGTTCTCGTCAGTGTCAAGTGCTAAATAGTAATTGTGGTAGTTCCCCTCAATAGAGATATCCTTTTGTTAATGAAGTTGGGCTGGATCGGAATGTTAAGTTATGTCTTAGCAAAACGCGGGTATTAAAAAAAGAGGATTTTAGTTTCTCGTACGGCAGAGGGATTCGCGGGTGCGTCGTGCCACTTCAAACTGCCGGCGGAGCGCACCATGACGGCGGCCGAGTTCGCGGCGGCCGGCGGCGGAGGGACGGCGCTGATGCGGGCCGATCTCGAGAGGCCCCTCTGGCTGGTGTCTCGCGAGTTCGTGGTGCTGACGAGGACGCCGCTCACCTTCGCCCGGCCCTCGTACTGGGGCGCGCCGCCGGCGCAATCGCGCGTGACGCTCACGCGCGTGCTGTTCCCGGGTGAGGACGACCGCCGGGACTCCGCCGTCGTGGACCTCACGGACGACACGGAGCCGGCCGACGGGGAGCTCCCGTACAAGACTCTCGTCGACGACCCGCCTCTGCGCGTCCTCGTAAGTCGAGCGGCACTCCGGCTCTCGCGCCTTCGCAGCTCGAGCTCACGAGACGGTTCCGTTGCAGGTGTACAACATGGTGCAGGACATCGTCACCTTCCGGCGGCTCAACTCGAGTCGGAGGTCGCTATTCCTGTTCTCGCTGCGGACCGGCGCCCTCGGCCACCTCCTGATGAGCGAGAGCGTCGCGCCCGCTCCCGAGATGACGGTCGACCCCGCCCTTCCGGTCGTGTCCGCCGTGTACAGCGTGGCGCTCCCGAGTCCGGCCGCCGCGGGCCCGTCCTCCGCCCTGCGCGAGGTGTCCGTGAGGGTGCCGACTCACGAGCTAGGCCCCGGCTCGAGCACGGGCGCGCCGCCCGTCGTGCTTCGGCGCGCGGCTCCGAGGCCGACGCCAGCGATGGTCTCCGCGCCGCCGGCCCGGGACGAGCTCTCGGCCGACGTAGCGCCGCGGCCGCCTCGGGCGCCCCACGGTGCCGGGCCCTCGGTACCACCTTGGAAGACGCAGAGTGCGCCCGAAGTGCCTTCGCCCCCAACCGACGTGTGAGGACGAACGCATTATTTGCGAGCGAAGAGCAGATTGCGCACGTTTAACGAGACTACTTTCGAATAAGTCGTGACGAAATACATGAACTCCTTCCGTGAGACATTGAAGTCCTTTCCTTGTGCGACCTTCCGTTTGCTCTGACTTCATTTCCGCATACTTTTCAAAATTTCGCCGTTTATAACATAATAAAAATATCCTTCTGCAGTGTCAGTGGGGATGAATTACTACAATTCATGTTTTCACATCCGTGGTTATTTATTTTTTTCTTTCGAGTGTCTCCGAAAAAATATCAAAGTTCGCTTTTAATTTATCAGGGTTACTTAATAGCGACGGCGAGAACGTGATATGACGAATTTATTAAAAATCGATATATATAAGAAGTAAGACGACAATCATCTTCTATTGCAGATTTCCATGTACCGACACACTTGCACAAACGATGTATATAACAATTAATTACTTGTGTAGATTTGTGTAACAAAAACAATAAAAGAATTTTTCGTACGATTTCACATTTTATTTTAAAGTACCTTGCTCAACGCAGGCGGGAGATTGATGATTTCTAATGTTTATAGTTGACCATTATCTCTTGAGACCACTTCACTTCAAATAAAGCTTAATGAATTAACACCTAAACCTTTTTTAAGAATCAGTAAAATATACGTTAAATATTGCTTGGATCTTCATTTTACAATAAATACTAATGCTATATTTTATTTTATTTTTATTGTATTTTAAAAGGCACACTAATGAAACGCATTTACACAGAACACGTGTGATAGAAAACAAGATACATGCATGTGCATCAATGACAATGATAAAGAGGAAATAACCACTACATTTCTATTTTGTAATAGTTACTATTGGTGACGGATTAACAGTGGCTGCAGCATCTCAAACCTGAAGACATGGAGATTGAATTGAATAGAATGATTTTAGGCTTTCCATTTTTTTTTAACACTTATTCCTGCTTTATTACACCTAACATTCTATTATTGGCTATTCCATTATAAATAAAGAGGTATGAACAATAAATTACTATCAGGTATAATTCCTAAATCCCTCATACCTTGTTG
The DNA here is from genome assembly GCF_905147795.1 of Pieris rapae. Taxonomy (NCBI): domain Eukaryota; kingdom Metazoa; phylum Arthropoda; class Insecta; order Lepidoptera; family Pieridae; genus Pieris; species Pieris rapae. The sequence goes on along the minus strand of NC_059523.1, from coordinate 10,130,226 downwards.
TTGCGAATTGCACAGCTTCAAAAACAACCGTAAATACAATAATTGCTCAGATATAATTAATATTAACATAGAACCACTGTCTTGAAATAAACTTATGTTTAAATTAAATTGTTATTAAGAGATCTGTAAAACGACTCATCGACTTGAAGAATGTGACTACTTTCAACCAAATGTAGTCAAATGTAGGTCATTAATTATTCATTATTATTTGGGATCAATTGTTTCTCCACATTGTCGTATTGGCATAGGCTGTAAAGATAATGTGTATGTTTGAAATAAATAAATAAATAAATTTAGGTTTAGTTCGAGACAACTTTGCTATCAGAAAATCTGTTCGGTTAAACGAAGTATTTTATAAAAATAGGTAAAAAACTTTTTAAGATGAACGGTTTTATGTTAAACATACATTGCAATGTTTAAGATAAATGTACTAAAAACCAAAAAATAATAAAATAGATACAGTCGTGGGAATTATAAACATATGCATTGACTAGACTAAAATAAACTAAACATTTTTACCTATTTTTATTTTCTAGTTTTTATTTCGCATTCTGTTTAATTCATTTAGTGCTTCATTATTGCACGGTTTCTTGCCCGTTATTTATAGTATATTGTATTCTGCTTGTTGAGCCCTTTCATTTAATACCCATATTGATGGGATTGATAAAACCTACGTTATCCGCCATTTTGTAGCGGCTGCCATCTTGGATTTCAATTTTTTTATAGTATATTGTATTCTGCTTGTTGAGCCCTTTCATTTGATACCCATATTGATGGGATTAATAAAACATAAATTATCCGCCATTTTGTAGCGGCGGCCAACTTGAATTTATAATGATAATGAATAAACAAAATATAATGTATTGTCACCAAAATCCAAAGTGTATACAAAATTTCAGATTAATCGGTTGACTGGAAGAGGGTGAAATTTGAATTACTAAATTTGACCCAAGAATAATAAATAAAACCGTTTAAAAATAATGTTGTTGCGTGTTCGTTGCGTCTTTCGTTAACTTATATAAAAATAAATAAAACTTTAGAGAAATCAATCAGGCAAATCCCGGAGGAATAAAAAAACTTTCATGAATAAATAAGTTTATTAAAGATCTATACGATGTTCCAACTTATTTGAAAAAACAGTCGAGAAGCAGTCTCGTGTTGGTGGGAACAGATCGCGCCCCGCAGCCGAAAATCGTTCCATTTCAAGTGATCCGATTCAGATCACTACTTCTTTTTTAACGTAGCGGCGAAGCGCGAAACACAATTATAAAAAAAATCAGTCTAAACGTTTCTCGATTTTTCGTAAAAAATTTAAAATTTCGTTGTAATAAATAATACATACAATCCATTTAAATTAAATAAAACTTAATCTATATTTAAAAACCGTTTCAAAATTCAGTCTAAGTACGATTATTTAAAGTAAAATGAGACCATATTTTGTAAAGTCGAGTTATCAAAAAAATATGTACACGCAATAATGTTTGCACTTATAATAAATTATCACTATTAAGATAATGGCTGACGAATCGGAAGAATAAATAATAAGCCGACGTATTCCGAATTTAACGCGCATTTTTGTCGCCCAACTCGGCGTTTTGTGCGAAGTTCAGACATTGAACGGCCCAGGCTTCACGACAACCGAATCGGCCCGATATTTGAGGTTACATTTTTAATTACAGCGACGCACGAGTCTTTCAAAATCGGCCGGTGACGCGCTGAAGTCCGATTCGGCCGTCGTGAATAAAGTCATCGATTAAACCAGCCGACGACTTCAACGACACGTGGCGACGATAGATATGGCACGATGGCGTAAATCCAGAATAGACAAATATACGCGAAATGCCGAATGTGTATAATACAAATGTTGTTCTAGAATTATTATAGAAAAATATTAAACAGGCAATATTTACAAAAATTCATAATAAAGCCAGCCGCGCTCCAGCGCCCCTGTCTCACAGACGTCGATGTACGCCCGACTTTAACTGTGAACGAACCTAGCGGCTGGGCCGGACTGATTAAGTACAAATATATATACAAGTGGGTCCGTGCGTTTCACTGTCTACGTCGAGCTCCATTTCGGTTGTCGGAATTGAGCTGACGAATACCAAGGATTTTTACAAAACCATTAGGCGGGAGTCAATCGTCTCGGTAATCAAAACAATGTCCACAGTACTATACAACTCATATGATACAGACGGTCGTTGGCCGTTAGCAATGGAACTGCTGCTGCGTGATGGCGGAGAGGTCCTTCATGAGGCCCTCGAGGTTCTGCATGTCCCGGTGGAGCCGCTCCGTGGAGCGCGACGACGTCAACCCCTCCAGCTCGCCGCCGACCCCGCCCGGCTGCAGCCGGCCCGGCGACGAGCTCGCGCTCTTCTTGTACGGCGACGTCTCTCTCACGCTGCCCGCTGCAAACAGATGTTTATCGAAGGATGACGAGGGCGATCGGAGGAGGTGGATAAGTCCCGCGAGCGAAAACTAACCCTTGGAGTGCGAGGGCGTGGAGCGGTCGGAGGCGTTGTCGGCCAGAGTGAAGCTGTGCAGCGGCCCCCCGCAGCCTCCGCGTCGCAGTGACCCGGCGCACGACGTGGCCCCGCCCGGCGCCGCCTCGCCGCTCAACGAGTCCCGGCTGCGAACGGCGGACCGGTTAGTATTCCGACGTTCGGCGTGCTCCCGGAGATTTCGATACTCGAGACACTCACTGCGTGTACTGTCCGAGCGGCTCGTAGGCGACGTAGTGGCCTCTCTCGCGCGCCGTCATCGCGCTCGCGTACACGTCTCCGCCCACGGCCGCGCCCAGCGGGCAGCCGCTCGACGCGCCTGAAGCGTACGCCGAATTTTATTTCATCGCGTGGGCCACGCCCGGGCGGACATCCGCTATGATGATCCTGACATACCATTGCCCTCGCATTCTTCGCTCTTAATCATATAACTTAATGACAACCAATGATAAATAATGGCGTTAGAACTCCGCAACGGTCCGAGTCTAATTCGATACCACGTAAACATACATTCTTCTCTTATATATCTCTGAAATTTGTAAAACACTCTGATGTATACGTACAGGGCGGGACGGCATGCGCGTGCAGCGAGCCCAGAGAAGACTGCGTGGAGCCCAGCGGGGCCACTCCCGCCAGCAGCGGTGTACTCTGCAACACGCGAGACATGAAGGTGGCGAGATGATCGGCGATCGGCTTTACCTCAAACCTGCAGAGGCGCGACGTACCTGATCGGGGACGTGTCTCCGACGCTCGCAGGTGGAGCTGCAGCCCACGCCCACGCCGACGCCCACGCCGGTCATGGCTGTCGTCATACAACATTACGATTATCCGGAGCCGAGTGGAATGCGTCATGGACATGCGCAGGATAGGATTCGATTATGTGTTAGTTATTTGCGAAGGGTTTGAACTAAAATAAGCGAAAAAATCGATTCAAATACAAAGTCCTCGTTCGTCCAGAAGTATAATATTAAGACTCGGGTTAGGTTGAAGCGGTTTTAGTTGAGAAAAAGGCGAAGCATGCGGACCATTTGGATAACGTGATTCGCCGCCCTTGGCGTGAGACATGCAGTGAGGTTTCTTAGGCGCCACAACTCAATTCGAGCCGTCGACCTCGTCTTCTTCTACTAGCCAACGTTCTATGCGTCAACAGCCGCAGCTCTTTTATAGTAAAAAGACATTTGTGTTATCGTCAGTATTAAACGCCACCTTGGCACTCATTTCGATTCATCAATAATGACTTTGATGGCAAGACCTGTATTACATAAATAAAAAAATTCTACTACCAGACTAGATCTAGGAGAATATTTTCTAACATTGACACACGACCAGAAAAGACGCGACAATAAGCGTTACGTTCTTTTCTGTAATATTTCGTCTGCGACGTTGCCACGCCCACCTATCATCGTCTCCGATCTGCAGGCGCGGCAACCTCACCCAGACTGCAGTGTGCGGGTTATTACGTCTATTTCGTAAAGCGGCGAGGACGAGGTCGGTGACGCGAGCCAGTCGGACGCCCGCGGTCAGCCATTCTACTCTACGTAGTGGAAGCAGACTTTGTAGGTGAAACGAGGAAACGAAAAAGAAAATAAACCTAAATAGGTGTGTGGCGAATAGTCGCGGAGCGAATAGTCCGGGAGGGGGAGGTCGCAGCGCGCGCACGGCGAGCTCGTCGCCAGCGGACACGTGTCGGCGCTGCCCGCGCACGACGACGACGACTCTAGCCAACACACAACACGCGCGTCAGGGCACGCCGGACCCTCCGAGCCCCGTCCGGACAATCAATCAATCGTACGGCAAGGCGCAACCGAAAAAACTCACCGACGTAGGTGGGCACGTAGCGGCGGTCCAGCGAGGCGGGCGCGGGAGCGTGGCGAGCGGGCTCGTACTCGACGGGGGGAGCGCGGCCCAGCGTGCCGACGCCGCCGCCGCCGTCCACGCTGCCCGCCGAGACTGAGGAACGCAACGATTAGCCGGCGGTCGGATAGAGGTTGAGTAGGAACGGAAGATAAGCGAAAAGTTGGCGTACTCTTACTGGCGGAGCTGTGGAGGCTCTTGTCGATGTGCTTCAGTTCCATCTGGTCGTGATGGATCCACAGGTCGGGCGGCTTGATGCCCGCGGACGCCGAAGCTTTCTGGTAGGTGCTGTCGAAAAAGACGTAAGTCACGATAATTATCGAAACGGAACCGACGAGCCCGTCCTTCTCCGTGAAAAGAACGCGACGCACCTGGTGTCGGGAGACAGCGGTGGGTGCGGTCGGCGGCAGCACAGCGACAGCGCCAGGGCGGCGGCCAGCGCCAACACGGCGCACGCGCCTCCCGCGCTCGCCCAGAGCCACGCCGACGTCGCCGAAGCCAGGCCGGCTCCCTCGCCCGTCTCTGGAATCACGACGCAAATTGAAGGCCTCGAAGCTAATTCGCAAATTATATGGCGGTGGTGGCGAGGCGGGCCGTACCGGGGCCGGTCGTGTAGACGACGACGGGGCTGAAGGGGCCGAGTCCCTTGCCGTTGCGCGCCTGTATCTTGAATGCGTAGGTGGTGCGGGGGCGCAGACGGTCGACGCGGGCCCTGGCACGCTCGCCGGCCGCCGCCACGGCGGTCCACTCCTCGGCGGCGCCGCTCTCCGGGCCCCTCTGGGGCGCGTACATGATGACGTAGCCTGCGGACGTCGTCTGGGTTAGCTTGGCGGAGGAGGGGTCGGAGCCTCGGGGGGATCCGTCTTACCGGTGATTCGGCCGTTGGGTCGGGCGGGTGAAGCCCAGACCAGGTCGGCCGCGCGGGAGGCGGGCGCGGCGGGAGCCACTCGCAGGTCCCGCGGAGCCCCTCCTGGCGCCGCCTCCAGCGTCGTGTTGCTCGCCAGCATGGACCACGCCGACTCACGCCCTCCTACAAGTTTGTTCTATTAGTGTTTAGCATAAAAATCTGTAATTTGGATGATAATGTAAAACAGAAAGTTTGCTCCAAAGTCTTTCTGGATTAAGCTCAGGCATTTGTAAAAGTGTAGCATCGACGAATTTTCTTCGAATTAAATAAACTATTATCTCGACAATTTTCAAATATCCTTAAGTCACATAACGTAATCGCGACCTTTGCTCATGAGACTGATGAGTGTCTTCCAAAATTCCTATCATAATAGATAGCTTCTCGACACCAGAAGCCCAGTGGGAAGATTGAAAAGGACAACACCATTTGAACTAGTGAATCGTTTCGGATCGTATGTTCCATGATGGCGTAATAAATCAATGAAATATCTTTTTTCAACGGCAACGGCGTACCCTTGATGAGCTTGACGGCGAACTCGTAGGTGGTGAAGGGCCGCAGGTCGTCCAGCATGCAGTTGAGGTCGGTGACGTTGTAGGTCCGGGGCCGGCCTCCGCCCGCGCTGGCCCAGCGCACCACGTAGCGCCGGCCGTCTGTCGCCGGCTGAATATTTCGGATCAATATTATAATTGTGGAATTATTATCGGAAGGTCACATCGGTTCTAACGCGAGGTCGGCGACAACAGACCTGTCCTTTCGGCAGCGTCGGGTCCGTCCAGTACACCACCGCCGTGGTTCCGCTCAGCATGATCACCTGAAACGTGACACACCTCACTTCAATGCGTTCCTTTTGATCATAGTTTTAAGAAAAGATGAAACAAGCTTCGTTTCTCTCGAGAGCCTCTCGCGGTTTCCTCACCTTGAGTCCGACGGGCGGAATGAGCGGCGGAGTGTCGTCGGCCTCGTCCGGGTCGTCGGGATCGTCGGGGTCGTCCGGCTCGTCCGGTTCGTCCGGGCCGTCCGAGTCGTCGTCGGGTCGAGCGCTCCGCGTCCGCACGGTTGCGTAGACGGCCGGTCCGAGACCCAGCGCGTTGCTGGCTCGCAACGATATCACGTATTCGGAATTCGCCTCTGAAAACGTCATCGTGAAATTCGACATCGAGAGACCGACGAGAAGATTCCGATGGAAAGCTACGAGGGCACTCACCGAGGCCGCGTATGACGTACGACGTGCGGTGAATGGGCAGTTCCCGCGAGCGCTCGTCCGGCACGCCCAACCCCCAGCCCAACCACCAGCCCTTCGCCCCGCCTCCCCCGGCGCCGCCCCACCACACCGATATCCAATCTCGGCCCGCGCGCGCTGCAATCGTCACGGTCAGTGAGCACCCGACTCATCGTCGAACAGAGAGAGACACGAGGCGAGGAGCACTAACCGGTCAGCGAGGGTGGCAAGTCGGGCACCGCCGTGTCGGCCCGCTCGGCGCCGGCCGTCGCCGCCGACACCCAGTCGCTGAAGGGTCCGGACCCGTTCGCGTTTATTGCGCACATTCGAATCTAGGAAGAAAACGTTCGGTTCGTGAGTTCGGCTGCCAGAGCTGGGATCTAGCGAGATATCGACGTCCGCAGACCTGATAAGTGGCGCCGGGTTCCAGGTCGGCGAGGTCCGCTCGACGGGCGTCGGCCGGCGTCGTGAGCGAGTCGGCTCGGCGCCTGCCCCCCGCGGCGCCGCCGCCCGCTGCCCCTCCGCCCCCGGCCAGGCGAAAGCGGATCTTGTAGCCGGTGAGGGGACCCCCGTGCGTGCGCGCGGGCGGAGCCTCCCACCTCACTTGGATCGACTGCGTAGACGCGGGAGATAAGTTTTAATATAACATTCAATATTCATTAATTTAAAGGCCGGCACTCGCGAGTCCTCTGGCATCGGGAGTGTCCATGGGCGGCGGTACCACTTACCAGGAGATGAGCCTTCTGCCCGTTTGTCCCTGTGTTTACTAAACTTGAGTAAAATTATTAATATCGTTACGAATTCTGTCCTGTCATCAATCCACATTCATTATTATCTTAGTGAAATAAAATTAAGTAGACGAGAAGAGAAGAGAAGAGACCGTGTGCGTGGCGGGCAGGGCGGTGACGTTGGCGGGAGGGGCTGCGGGCGGAGCGGCCCACGTGCGCAGCGTGCGCTCGGCCGACGCGGCGCCTCCGACAGCGCTCACGCGCACGCGGTACTGGGTCGCCGCTCGCAGGCCCTCCAGCGGGCACGGCGACGCGGCGCACCACACGCTCTGCTCGCGCCCGCTCTCCACCTCGGTGAAGTAGACGGCGTACTTGGCGGGCCGCGTGGGCGCGGGCGGCGGCGCCCAGGAGACGCGGGCCGAATGGGGCCCCGCCGCCTCCGCTCGCACGTCCTCGGGCGGACCGAACGATACCTCCTCCGCCGGGGTGGTCACCTCCACGGCCTGCGAACGGATAGAACGATCGACAATCAGCCGGGCCCGTCAGACGGCGCACGGCGAGCTGCGGAAGGGTACCGACGGGCGTGGGTGGCGAGGCGGCGCCGGACGTGTAGGCGCGCGCCGTGATGACGTACGTGGTGTTCGGCTGCAGCGACCCGACGTTGGCCTCGTGCCGGGACGGTCCACCCCGGGACACGCGCTCGCTGCGAACGGTCGAATCGTTAGTCCTCGATCGTCACCTCGGACGCCCGTGACGCGACGCACACGTACCGCTCGCTTCCCTTGACTTTATAGAAGACGGCGTAGCCGGTGATGTCCTCCGACTTGTGCTCGGGCTCCTCCCAGCTGAGCGTGACGAACCTGTGCTTCACGATGACCGGCCTCAAGTTGTGAGGCGCCGAGACCGCGGTCGAGTTTCCCTCGACGTCGCTGTCGGATCCTTCGTCGGCGTGAAATGAAATATCGTTTATAGCATTAGAGTCGTCGTAGTCGGACGGGCGCGGAGTGTACGCGGACGAAGTCTCGCCCAGCTCCAGCTCCGGGTCCTCCTCCACGCTCTGGAGGTCCTCGAGGCCGGTCGGGGGATCGGGGACTGGAAACGATCCGACAAAACGAAAAACTTAAAAAAAAAAACACGAGGAAAGGGGTCCAACAAAAATAAAAACGAAGGAACATGGAGCGAAAGCGGATATAGGGCTAGGCGGCGTTACCGTGATGCGCCGGCAGCACCACTAGGCGCAGGGCGGCAGTGGCGGATCCGGCGGACGAAGTCGCGAAGCACTGGAACATGCCCGCGTCCACCGGCAACACGCCCTGGATGCGCAGCGACGACCTGCGAGAACATCGGCGACGATAAATAATCGGCCGGGGGTAGGAAAGCTGAGAATCTGGCAAACGTTCGCTCACCCGTCGACGAGGGCGATGTCGTGGTTGTGCGGCGAGAGGGGCTCCCCGTCCTTGAGCCAAGTGACGCGGGGCGGCGGCCGACCTTTGACCTCACAACCCAGACGGGAGTCGCCTCGCCGTCGCGCCCGCACCACGCCACCTTCGGACAGCATCACGCGTGGCATGCTCTGCGAAATAGTCACCTCTGTTTCTCCAATGCGTACATATAATGATCACGGCGCGTACGGACACCGTGGAGTGGAAAAAAAATTGAGAGAGTGGAATAATCTATAATAGTTACCAAAACGTATAGATGGGTGGAGTGGTCGGCGGAGTCCAGGCGGTTGGTGGCTCGGCAGGTGTAAACGCCGGCATCCGGCACCCTCGCCGACTGCACCCGCAGAGATCCAGCCCCCACCAAGTATAGCCTCGAATCCAGGTCGCTAAACCGAGGTGAAGATAGATTTTTTTATTTAAACAGTACCTTACTAAGTATTTTAAAGTAAAGTCATCCAACGAGAGCTAACTTGAGATCGATGGCGACGCCATTGCTGAGCCACGTAACTTGGGGCTTCGGGTTGCCCACCGCCGCACACTCCAACGTCACCGACGCACCTGAAGGGCACGGTTAAGATTAGCATTGCCAGTTGTCGAGAGGCATGAGCCGAGAAGCGCGAGCGACAATAACCGACCTTCCATCACGGTGACAGGTTGCGGCGTGGCGATGAAGCGCGGCGCCGCCTCCAGATTAGCGATCTCCGTGTTCACCCGCAGCTCGATCTCGCTGCCCGTGCTGTAAGCGGAACACACAAATGTTAAACTCCGGCAGAGGAACATGGTAATGCGTCTAGCTGCTGGCGTAAGTCTGACCGAGCGAGGGCGTCGCGCGGCGACTGCAACGAGACGCGACATCGATACCGCGCGGCGTCGTGCGGCTTCACGGGGTCGATCTCGAGCGCTCCGCTCGGCGTCAGAGACACGCGCGCCGCCTCCATGCGCACCGGCACGCCGTTCTTCAGCCACGTCACCTGTACGCCGAGAAGTATGTTTATTGCCCAATCGTTCATTGTTTCATATTTGAGTATTTCAGTACTCACGTTGAGCTTGAGCAGCGGCGGATGCGCGTGCAGACGGGCGGCTCCGTAGACTCGGCGGTCGGCGGCGGCGGGAGCCCCGGGCGGCGGCAGCACGCGCAGAGCGAGACGAGGAGGCGGCCGCAGCCCGCACGACAGCAGCGCCACGCCGCCCTCCACCGTGGCCACCACGCCTCCCACCTCCGCCAGCTCCGGCACTTCTGCAACGCGACACCTGATCGTCAGTCGACCGCTCGACGACATATGGCGGCCGATTGAGCGTCGACGGGGACTCACCGGCGAGGTGCACTGTAGCGACCCGTGACACGACGACGCCGACCCCTTCGAGTGCGGCCACGCACTGGTACTGTCCCGCCAGTGCCGCCGACATGCTCTCCAGCACGAGAGATCCGTTCGCAGCCTGTTTTCTGGAATGAACTTCAATCCTTTAGATATCTGATTATTATAAAGAAATGTTCCTCATTTATTAAGTATTTTCTTTAATCATAAATCAAGTCGAATACGCGTACAATGACAATTACCTATATGTGTCGGTGTGGGGCAGGGAGTGGTCGCGTGTGGGCGCGTGCTGGGCGCTATACCGCCAGGAGACACGAGCGGGCGAGGCGGCGGCGCAGCTGAGCACGGCGCGTTCACCCGCTGCTACGACGCAATCGGCCGGCTCCGCTGTCAGACGCACCACCGCTTCCTCTTTCTCTCCACCTGAATCATAAGACAACCCATTGTCCTTAAAAATTTCTCGAAAAAACTAAAAATACAATTTTATAATCGGTTTTAGCTGTTTTGGTGTGGTTTATAATATCACTCCACACACTCGTACAACGCAAAAACATAAATAAATACATAAATAACATGCAATTTTCTCACCTTGGCCTGATTGACCCCAGACAATAAATCCTTGAATAACATAACGTGAAATGTGAATGAATTATTGTTTACCGTTTCCTCCTGCTGCGTACGATTACAATACAGAACAAAAGGCCCGTATTGAATTCCGGAGCTATTAAGTTCTTCAATATCTCACTTGAAGCAGATCTAATCTAATTAAGGCTGGGAAAGGGCTGACACTGCCCACTCAACGGAGATTTTTGTTAACAGATCGCTTTAATTATTATAGAACTTAATCAAAATATTTTGTGATATTAAATTAAGGCCCTTCGAATAGTAATAACTACACCAATACAATATGTACTTCCTGAAGTGAGACAACGCCATAACGAATACGTCGCCGTAGTGCCAACCCTATGAAGAGGATTATTTTTTAACTTATTAACAGATTTGAATTAAATAACAATACTACTGTACTATTATGTCAGAAGAGCCTTAACAAAAAAATGGTTGTCGTTAACCCTAATGCGACTTAAAAAAATTAATATGTTTTCACAGTACGATCGGAGAACTTTAGCCGGTGTTACCTTCTTACATAAATTGCTAAATATGTAATCATATACAGAGCAGTGACCTCTTACAGGGTATTAAAATTGTAGTCCCTAGATCTCACCAATCACCAATATTTCCCAAGTTCCTTCTGCCAAAGGAGTTTGATTTCAGCGCGACTTTAACGGATTGAAAACAGCTATATATGGATATCTTCGGTAGTGGGCTGATCGGTTTTAGAAAAAGCATTGTTGGGTGCCTTTTTCGAACCTAATTGTTTTGTTGTTGAACGCTGTTTTGCTGATTATTTTTTTGTCTCTGCTTTAAATACCAAAAATTCTTGGTAATTTTATATTATTGTGTATTTGTCTTCTCTTGTATATGTTTTTAATTGTATTTTTTTTAGTTTCTATTTTTTGCTAAACTTATGTTTGCATATATTGTCGTACATAATATAATGATAGAAGATTTTATAAAATTATCAGTAGATTTCGTAATATATATGATGTTGTAGACTTAATAAATAAATAAATGTCCATCGATGTATTAAACAGATTAACGTCCTCGTTTTATCTGTTTAATATTCTTTCAGAAAATTATATTAATTCTATGTTTAAAAGCATCTGCGCTAGGAATTGCTAACTTATCCACCTCGGCTAAGATTCTTTTTGTAACGAAGTGTAAATAAATAAGCCTGTGCGTACATCATTAATGTTTCTGGGACGCTCTCGCTTTCTCTACTTTTTATATCACTGGAGGCAAACAGGCAGGAGGCTTACCGGATGTAAAGTGATACCGCCGCCCATGGACACCCACAATGCCAGAGGGCCCGCAAGTGTATTGCCTGTCTTTTAAGAATTGCTCTCTTAGGTTTAAAGACTTTATATGAGGCATAATACTTTAGGTAAACAATGTATTGTAGTCTGACCGACATATATATTACATACAAAAAACTTAAAAATTAAAACCAAAGACATGAATAAAAATTAATTATGAGAAATGACATCAAAAGTTAATTTAATTTTGTTCAACACATTCACTAAGCTTCGATTTGAATGTAGTGAAAGAAGTAATATTTTTTTTATACTTGTGTGTATACAGCTGTGTGTCTTCGTAAGTAACCATTATTTTGCCGTAATTATTATATTATTGCATTGTTCTGTTTTATCTATTAAAGTAAATAATATACTAAAAGTTTATAAAAGTAGCATTAATATAGAAAATTATATGTAAGTACTTGAGAATTATTAATTGAGCTTCAATACCACAAAACCATCAATTCCTTGTGAAACCCTCACCGCAGAAATATTCACCTTGCATAGTCACAATAAAGCCGATTCTCGCGTGACTTCAATAACAAAAGCCTCTGGACTGTAATAACAATGTGACTGCTGGGTTCCGAGGGGCATTGTGTTCAGCCTAAGTGACTGGAGACATTTGAACTGCCCCAAGTCAGGGTTATGCGTGAAAGGGTTAATTGACGCTTTTGTGGGCTTGGGCCTCGGCCGGACGCGCGTTTTCTTGTATTCTTTACTTATATTTGTTTTTTAACATAGGTTTCAGAGATCTTATTTATTTTTTCTATTACGTACGTATTTGTTCGATTTAATCACTAGAATTTAATAATAATAACGCCATTTGTTATTTCCATTTCCTGAAATTCCAATTTCAATTGTTGTTAGCTGCGATGTGTGGCAGTTTTTTATGCTATTTCTATCAAATCAGACCACCTTCTTTTTGGCCTTCTTACTCTCCTTTTACCGGGATCCATTAATTGTTGTATTTAATTTCCATCTACTGCCTCGGTATCATATTACATGGTGATTGATTGCTATAGTTTTTTGTCTAACGTTAGACTTTGTGTATTTTATTATAAGTTTTAAACATATAAAATCACATCTCGGTTCATTATTTCTTGAAGAAAGCAGGATGATTTATCATAGTGATGTTAATATCCTTTAAAATAACCATATAATACTAACCTATTAGGTATATTATTAACCTTCCAGAGGTGGCAAAACGCGTAAAAAATTGTGCTTGAAGCGCCGTATCGAATTACAGGCACTGATCTTAAATTAGCTATAATGTTTTCATCATTGCTCAATGTTCGAATATAGGCGTGTCCAAATTGATCCCTGATCTATATGCATAATAAAGTGTTTGTTCCGCTTCAACTCCGTTGGGGTGCTACACATATACACAGTCAGCTAGACGTAGTTCCACCATTCAAGCATCACCACCGTCCCAATCATTTGTACACTTTATATACACACTTTACATAAAGTAAAATAAAATATGTTTATTTATCCCTTTTCCCAAAAAATAACTACTAACTTTATATAGTCTAGTATAGGTAAATTGCAGTACACTTATCATTATTTTTGTAAACAAATATAACATTTTCATAAATATATATTATTTATATATAATTGCACGCTGAAGCCACTTTTTTTTTCGTTATGCATATATAGGACTAGGGTTGGGTTATGCGGGACTCGCTACTGTGCAGTGTGCAACTAAAACCCCACGGCGCCACCACCAATCGTCCGAGGCAGGATAGCTTAGCCTCGTCCGCATCCAGCCACGCGATCAGCCGTTAAAACTCCCTGTCCTCTGCGGCCACGCGCAGTAGCCACCAAGCCAACACTGCTCCTATTGTCCAATACAAAGCACCGGATACTGAATGTCAAAAAAAACACTCCGAAAACGACAAAATCGTCAACATAGTATATAACTAAGGTCGTTTCGTTATTTAGTAAATATATTTCTAAATTGGAAGTCTAACACGCATGTGTGTAACCTTTCCACTCGTGCGGCTCAACCCAGCGTGTAATTACGGGGACAATAGTTGATTGAATTTGATCTAATTAATACATTTCATTTCACAGAATTGCTCTACTTGGAGCTGCTAAAAACCTTACACGATGTTGATCTAAATGCATTTCCTAAATTAACAGTTAGTTTTAAACAAAATGTTCAAATAGATTTAATAAGCTCAAATATCCCAATAGGTATCAGACACCAATAAATCAGCTTGTTCCGGTGATGCGGACGACAGACCGGACCTGTCATTCACAATGTATATTGATAGCCAACAAACAGTCGGTTTGTTGCGTCGAGTGGTGAACTGGGCTATATTAATGGAAAGAAACCTATATGTACTATGTATAATTTATTTAAAAAGTACAAACGTTTTGTCATTACATATAATTTAAGCATTTTATTTCAGATACTTTTACAAAACTGATTTGTGTTAGATTTTTGGCGAAATCCTGTCAACCTTCCAATTTTCTTCCTCTTTTGCGTTTATTGTACTTTGGGCACAAGTTTGATACTTTCTTGCTCCACGTTTCTGTTCCTGTAACCATGTGCCCCGCCCACATCCACTTCAGTTTTTTTTTAAATTGTGACTTCTGCTACCGCAATTAATCTTAATGTTATATTTTATCTATTCTTTTCTTTCATATCATAAATAGTCACATCGATATTTGTCATTACATACGAATACATCAAGAAAGTTCTCAATAACGTCGATACGTTATTGAAATATTGGAACTGAACGTCAGTCACAGTACCGTGCAGAGAGTGGACTCGAGAGGGCACGTGAGTGGTAATCGACCTAGTTAGCGGCCGTCTGTTTCGAGTCACGCCAAATGATCTCTCCAACATGTTACTTTTTAAATTAAAATGATTTCCAAGCTTCTTCGATAAACATCCAACAATAAACAAATTTATTCTGATCGCCAGCAAAAAAATTAATAAATGTCCTCCAATAGATGAGCCGGGCAAGTGTCGACAAAGCGATGGCCTCATTGAAATGCTCACTCGGCGAATCTGTGACAACTACCACAGACAATAGAACTTATACCAACACTAACTTTGATTGGAGGATTCTTTTGAAAATTTCCGTTCCTTGCCAATATTCTCTTAAACGCGGACATAATAGATTCCCACTTTTTTTGAAGATTACTTATATAGTAACCTAGTAAATAGATCTAGATGTCAAGAAAATATCGCATTTATCGACAAATTTTACAATACATATTTTTTTATATATTCTTATACATAATATTTATTATAGATTACAAGAAATGGGAATTCAGTCCCTGAGATGCGATAACAAGATTCTGAAGATCTCGATCCAGTTCTGAGATCATATCATACCATTAGAATATAATACAGGTAATCACGAGCTTTGCACCACTTGAAACTGTGAGGCCCGTGAAGGTCGCCGTGCTCACCCTCCATCAGATATTCCATACATAAACAACTTCACCGCTCGTTTGCATCTTACATTACCCTCGATCTTTACGTGACCTATGGTCTAAAATTTCAATGAATGATTTCTAATGCATTAATAATCAAACGTAATTTAATAATAATAGCCTTTTATTTCAGATAGTTTTACATTAAAACCCATTTATATTTATATCTCTTTATTTTTAGATATCTGTCCAATTTGTGCCCTTTTTTCGCAAAGGCCTCTGCAGTGTCCCACTCTCTGCCATTTACCACCTGCTGTTTCTTTAATTTGGTCTATCCACTTTCTAAGTTGCCTTCCCCTTATTGTTTATTGTACCTTGGGCACCAGTAGCATTTCGCTCCACATTTCTGGTCCTCTTGCAATGTGTGCCGCCCATTTTCAAGTAGTGGAATTTATTATTCCTCTTGTTTGATTAAATAAATCGTCTATAAAATTAATCCATTTATTCAAGCAGCAGATATTTCCGATCACAAAGAGAACAAAGCTAAGCCGGCGCCTGACACTGACATACAAACACACAGCTGAAGAATGTATGTCACTCAAGTGCACAGCTACATTTAGCACGTGGATTTATGTGGTAGCCAAGCACTTAGGTCCGCAGATTTAGTCAAAATTGTGACGCAAAGATAGCTAAGACTGCGAGATAGCTTCTGTATCACGAATACGTCGTAGCAGCCTTTTCCGTTTTATTTTAACTTTCAAGTGTTAATTAGAATCCCTAGCAGTTTGCAGTTGAAACTAAAATAGATATTTGAGTGAAAATTAAAGTTTCTTTGTGTACCCGCATTTTTTAAATGGAATCTCCCTGTTTTTAATTGTACCCACACAATAGCACTTACCACGTGGCTTGGATAAAAAACAGAGTTTTATCGCGGTAAAAGAAGCGCGGCACGATCGATATTTGACCCAATCGGTGTCTCGGTAAATAAAATAACAGTACTTCTGGCTTAGTGGATTCAGTGTGCCGATCTAATCCCTAGAATCGTAAGTTTGATCCCCGGCTGCACCAATGGACTCTCTTTTTATGTGCGCAATTAACATTCACTCGAACGGTGAAGGAAAACATAGTGAGGAAACCGGCTTGCCATCCCAAATAGTTTATGGCGTATGTCAGGCATAGAGGTTTCAGATACGTAAATCTAAAAAACTTAGTCGCGTCACTGAATATTTATAATTAAATTAAATGTAGGGGCTGAGTAAACACTACTAACGTTCTATATGGACTGTACCCACGTTAGGCAAATTAACCGAGATTGGGTTTTAGAAGTTACGAGTCCCAACTTGCTATACTAATTTCATTATAATATTAAACAGAGTACAGAGGCCGGCCCCAAGTGGTTAGCTTCATTTCTAGAAGTAGGCCGCCTCTATATTTTATTAATTCCCGCGAGTGATTTAGGTGTCTATGGTCAACTTAGCAGTGGCATTTGATTAATGTCGATAGTGATGCGGTGACAGCATTTATAAAAACTAGATAATAATTCCAGTCTAGAAGTTTCATCTGATAGGCTTTTTTTGTTAAAGTCTGAAGAACTCACCGCGCAACTTTGCGTTAGTTAGAGCTAATGATGTCCTTATACATTTGTTCCACGTAGGGCCGATAGAGTTGGCTTTTTAAGATATCTAATTAGCGATATAATTAAACTGATTACCAAATATTACTTGGTTAAAACAGTGAGGATAAAAACTTGTAACTAAATATAAATTATTTATTATAAATAAGTTCTGAGATTATAATCTGCCAACCCTAGACTAAATACTACCTTACGTACGGATAATCGTTTTTATCGCGTTTTTGTCAGGGTGTGACGACCTTTTTAATACTCTTCCTGATCCTTTTAAGAGGGAAACGGGTTCCCAATTAAATTTACTTTACTTGTAGTTCAGGAACTATTTAAAAAAATATAGCAAATCTCTGTATCGGATATTGAAAACGGCCGAGAACAGTGTGAGATAACAATACTTAGTTTTCGAGCGAGGAAAGCACCAGCTCTGGGGTAATCAGGCACCAACTTAAATCTTCAAGTGCACTCCAACCTGCACCTCAGGAGTCTCTACTGCAAAGGGAACATAATCAAAGATGAAGAGAATTAGCGCGATCTCCCTAACATTTTAGCAACCGTTATCAATTGAGTCACTTGTCTCTAACGTTATTAAACTGCATCTGTGCAGTGTCCCGCAGAGTGACGACGATGACGTCACGCGTCAGAGTGACAAACGAGCGAGCTAATTGAGTGTCGCGCAGTGAGCGATGCTTAAACATTTTGTAATTGGATCATGTCC
Source organism: Pieris rapae (assembly GCF_905147795.1). Lineage (NCBI taxonomy): Eukaryota > Metazoa > Arthropoda > Insecta > Lepidoptera > Pieridae > Pieris > Pieris rapae. Next base: position 10,112,614 of record NC_059523.1, on the reverse strand, counting down.
AGCAAACTTTTCATTTTAATAATAATAAGAAATTGAAAACAATTTTGGAAATTTAATAACTGATGCATTCATTGTTCAAGAAAATCGTTTCAAAGATTTATTTAATTTTTATGATTTATCAGTGGTATTTGGTGTGAGTGGAATTTCGTATTCTGCCTCGACGTCCATTGGTGAAATTCAGCTACGGGTATTAATCCGAACAATCCCTCTGAACACTCTCCATGGTAACTGCAGTAAAATTACATCCCCCACATCTCTACGCAACGCTAAGAGCACAAGCTGGCGAGTGATTTGTGTTCGCCTATTCGAACCGCTCTTCGTTCAATACCTACGGTTAATATAAAAAGTAATAAATATTTAATACTTTTAATAGGAAATATATGCGTTGACCTGAATGAAGTTTATAGCACGAGCACCTCTCAACTAGACGCGGCAATAGCGGCTCAGATCATTGGACTTTTGGTCTAAATATTCAATATATTAATTAATTTAAATCTCTATAGCGGTCTGGAATGAAAAAGTCTCGACAGAAATCTCTTGCTAAAAATGAAATAAAGAAAATTAACTAATTAAGTTTATGCTATTATGATCAACACTAGTACACCACCGAAGGAGTGAAGCCACCAAATTCTTCCATTTGTTTCTCATCATCTTTACTATTTTCCCACCTCTGCTCTTTTATTTCACCTTCCCAAGTTTCTGGGTTCCTCTCCTTTTTCTGTCCACTAAGCCGTTTTCAGTAAGATTGGAAATAAAAAGAACGATGTCTAGACGACAACGATTACCAGCTTAATTAAAGAGAATTAAATCTGTCTTGACTCATGAGACCATGCTATAAAAACCATTGCAGCACAAAATAGAACTGATTTCTATAGTCATGTAAACAAGTCCCTGATTAACATCTCATTAATATTATCATCATCAAACATTCACGCTTGTTTGTCGACAACACAGTAATCACAAAAAGTCTAATTATAGATATTTTTGTAATAAACAGGTCTTGAAACATTTAAAAAGCTATTGGGGATTATTTAGAGTTAAGAAGTATAATTATTTATTAAATTCATTGCGATAAAACTTCTTGAGTGCTTTCCTTATCCTCATACAATTTAAATTAATATCTTAAGTTAAGCAAAACAAAAAGAAACGCACAAAAAATACGCTAATTGAAAACACGATGGGAGTCCCTTGAACTTTAATGTTACACATTTTATCTCGTATTCTAGAGTATTTATATGTAAGAACGAGTATATAACTAATCTATAAAATAAACGACAGATTCCTAATCAAATATAATAACAAAGTCATCCTTTAACAGTCCGTTAACAATAATAAATGAGCCCCAATATTGAATTTTTCGTATCATCAAATATTTTTAATGAACACAGTGTCGCCTCAGGGCCTGGCCGGGGTTACAAAGTAGGAAATATCTTGGGGTGGGGTCTTCAAATCAACTTCACTTGAAAATTTACTTTATTTACGAGGGGTCTAGAGTTCAAATACATCGTAATTCATGAACATATCATATTTTTATATATACTGAGCATTCAAATGTTTCTAGAGTTGTTGAGTTTGGGTCTCGTAAACACTATCTTTTCAACTACATCGACAACTTTCGGCATCATGTTGGTTAGAAACAGAACATTAATCTGGCTTAACTAAAGGACATCGGGGAATGCAATTAAAGTATGCAACGTGCATAACCCACCCCAATGACTTTATGACCCATAGATCGTTCGACGTGCAGCCCTAGTTTTATAACATAGAAAATAAAGGAATTCATCACGGCGTAGAGGCGGTCCAATATTATATAATATTGGACCGCCTGTACGCCGTGATGAATTCTACAAAGTACGTAGGTACTAGTCATAAGACTCATATATCAAACTTTTAAAGTAAAATGCCGACAGCAAGTGTAATCGACATTTTACCCAGGCTCTTAATGTGGTTAAGTTTTCATTTTATTTGTGTATTACTGAATTTTTTGTAGTTTTAGTTATTATTATTATTTTGTTTTGTTTTATTCTCGTGTATATCGTGATTGTTTGTTCGGTTTTTCCTTTGATGCTTATGTTTTATGTAATTTATGTGTGTGTGTGTGTTAATATTGTGATATGTCATATATTCTTGTATTTTTAGGCATACGCATTGTTTTAGAATGTATATATAAATAAATAAGATAGATAAATGAGATACATACAAAACACTTCATTCATATTTTTTTTTTAATTTTCGGAGTAAATGGATACCCTTAATTTGGTTATTCAACAAAACGAATTAAAATATATTTGTGGAGCCCTATAACAAATGTTGGTGCAGTGCGAGGGTGTGGGGTGCCCGAGATCATTACCGGTGCACGTGTTCACTCGATCACAATATTCACGTAATTGCCTTTTCTTATTTATATTAACTATTGGGTAACATTGCAGAAGATACGTTGACTCCCAGACACTATTTCATTCGAATCTGATTCCAAGAGATTCCGTAGGAATTGGGTTATTTCGTAAATGGCGTATCAACTTTTCAAGAGAAATGCGAGATTATATTGTCTGATGAAATTGTCATGCCATTGCATATTATATTCATGCTGTATTACCAATGATATTTACATATAAAAATGAGAATTCTGGTGCTTTTCTCGCTCAACGAATAAGTATCGCAATACAGAGAGGAAATTCTGCCGGCGTTAAAGGTACAGGCACAAAACATAAATTTATTTTGACTTTCTTTTTTATTAATTTGTAATTATTTTTATTTTTACTATGTAGGTTAAGAAAGTTTTAAATACTGTATATTTGATTGTCATGAATAGCAATAAACGATAATGTTTAGTAAAAATGCTAAATAGCAATACTAGAATTGTGTATGAAGTAAATTTATATAATATTATTCTCTAACGTAAAATGTTACTAATCTAACTGAAATATACATAATTAGTCCTTCCTATACACAGATATACAGTATTTGCAATATTCTTAAGGTGCACAGTAATAATAATAATGAAAAATAGAAATTTATATAACTTTGAATCAATTTGAATGAATGAAATTTTAAAATCTGTGAAGACGAAGGTACAAAACTTAATACGGTAAATGGAGAATGACTGGATTATCTTACGAAATAACGTTTAGGTATATGTATAACTTTTTCCCTCATTACAAAATTATAATTTTTCATTCCCAAATTCATGATAGTCATCAGAAATCCTAATTTTAGTCTTCTGGGTTCATTGTGATGTGTACTAAAGCCCTTTTAAATTCTTATTGAAAAGGGAATTGACACGTTAATATTTCGAATATGAGACGGTAATATATTAAATAATTGCACTCTCAGATTAAATAGGCATCTATAAATAATTTCTACGCAAAATGTTTTCGAAGAATCATTTGCCTCCTTTGAAATAATGATAGTACGGATCTTTTCTCGGATGAAAATTGAAATCGATAGTCGATAGTTGAGTTTGCGAAGGCAATTATAAGTTGTCACAATGCGGTCACGGAGCATTGTCGGTTCCGACCAACAATACACTCTACACTTGAGCTGTTTGACTACTTCCCGGTTCAGCTTCCGAAGGATAAAGGACTCTTTGGTTCCCTGGTGACTTTGTAAACCTATCGCGAAGTGAAATAATTTCAGCTTAAAATTCATAACTAGCAGAATACAAGCACGACTGGCAAGTTGAGCTCACATAAATTTTTTGCGATGTGACATTTATTAACGTGTCAATTGTACATATAATAATCAATATTATTAATATTACTAGAACGTAGAGAAAGAGAGGTTTTCCGGCAACGCACTCGCGAGCCCTCTGGCATTGAGAGTGTCCATGGGCCGCGGTATTACTTAACATCAGGTGAGCCTCCTGCCCGTTTGCCCCCTGTTCTATAAAAAAAAGAGAGACAACCTACAGCGAAAAGCGTTAACAGCGTCTTTAGTAAAGTAATAAAAGACAGTGTTTTGCGTGTAATTAAAATCATCTTGTTATTATTAAGGTGACCTTTTTTTTCACATATTTTAAATAGAACATGAAAGTGTCACAAGTATGACGTAACAGGAGCCAAATGTGCTAAATATATACAAGAACATACTATACTCAATTGATGTTACTTGACATATTTCCAAGTTCCGACAAGTGCTTGCCGTTTCGTTGACAGCTAGCACATTTATTTTCAAATGGTATAATAATGGTAGGTGTATATATATATTATATATATATAAAGGCTATGAGGAGTTGGTGCAATCAAGTTAAAACTCTCGACACAATATTCGAGTGCAAGCACTTATCTAAATTATATTGACGGTAGTTCAAAAACATCGCCGCGGAGTGTTTTGTTGTGAAGTACCCAAATAGAGGGGAGCTTTGTGGTGGCAAGTATTGCGATACTTCATGTGTTTACAACGATATTCATTACTCGGACGAATTCGACCACTTGATCGGAAAGACCTTGTTTTTATAGAACAGGGGGCAAACAGGCAGGAAGCTCACCTGATGTTAAGTGATACCGTCGCCCATGGACACTCTCAATGCCAGAGGGCTCGCGAATGCGTTGCCGGCCTTTCAACAACAAAACGTCTCAAAATAAAACTGTAGCATAATCATCATCACTACATAGTATAATACAAAGTCGCTTTCTCTGTCCCTATGTCTCTTTGTATGCTTAAATTAATCGTTGAAACTACGCAACGGATTTTGATGCGGTTTTTTTAAATAAATAGAGTGATTCAAGAGAAAGGTTTATATGTATAATAACATCCATTAAATACTGGAGAGAAACTGTTACTTTTGAGGTTTCTAATGTAATGCCGTAAATAATTACATTTTTTCCGCTTACATTGCAAACGCAGGCTGAACCCTACGAGTTTTATCAAAAAAATGCACAAAGTATTGTACATATTGAAAAGATCTACAGAAAAGTCCGTGATGATATCTCTTCTCTATCTCTTATGGATAACCCACAATAACTTTTTTTTGTTCGTGCGAAGCTGGGGCGGGTCACTAGTATTACATAAAAAATACAGTATTGTAATAGAAAAGGTTACTTTACTTATTAAATATTAAAAAAAGGTAATAGTCTCGATGCTCTAAACAATTCCCTAACATTAGATGAGATGTAGTGTAGACGTCGTTACATTCCCAGTGCAACGCTCGATGGTTCCCCGGGGACAGGGGATCACTCTGACCCCCATCTCCTGACCGAGCATTACGTGGACGAAGTAATACTTTTCCAGTCTGCGAACACGTTAAGTAAAAGTAGGGATTTTCATCCGACCAATAAATTTATGTCAAAATATCACGTGACTGTAAAACGGGACACAAATGATAATAAATACATGGGAGAGTAGTGACTGACGCGCAGGTTGATACGGAAAGTAGAACAAAGAAACCGCAATCTACTGCCATCGAGGCCTCACCATGAATACTACATTATACTCTCGGAGCCGCCTGACGATAAATAACACGAATTAGTTATTTTATTGACATTACTTCCCAAGCCACAAACAAAAATTTTGAACTTGTTTAAAGAATCGCCTTTACTATATTTCATACATATGTTTATAGTTAAAATATTATTTATTTTTTTCAAAGCTAGACAACGTAAAGTTATTCGTAAGAAAAACATTTATCCAGCTTCAGGACCAAGTGGTGTTTTATTCAAAACAAAGAGCAGTATTCGTATCTCAAACTTGCATTTCTCCAGAAACATTCTTTTATTCAGAATAATATCCTTGTATGGGCTAGTAAACACTTTTATTTAACGATTTTTCTCTGACAAAAAGAATAAAAAAGTGAACAAAATTCGGTAAATTATTCGCCATGATAAGCTTTCAGTCATTGGGAAATTTTAGGGATGGCTAATTCTTGCTCTTTCGCGAATTTTGTACACGTTTTTGACATTCATAAGCACGCCCTAAGACGCATCTTAACTGAATAAACGTATTTTGATTTAGATTGATTTAAAGACATATAATGCACATACTTTCAAAACAAAAGTCTAATTTTCCAGAATCGTAAACTTGGAACTCGGTTCATCTGCTGATGAGCCGATATTACGGTTACGATTCACTTACATGAGAAAATATACTTATTAATTAATTATTTGTTTAATAAATTTAAAAAAAATCAGTCAGGTCTGTAAGTTGATAATTTCTTAAAGAATACGCGGTATAATTGTAAAAAATAGATTACACGATCTACAAAGCTTTTAGTTTTACAAAGCAATGCAAATATCGTCGAAGGCGCGCCAATATCGATCGCACTCTTACACTTTACTCTGCAGCTAGCGTGTTGCTCCTCCTTACACGCTTTCTTAGACTAAATTTTATAAACATAATTTTAATTTAAGTTTCATCCTACTTAGCCGTTTATAAATCACTAGCGGCCCGACCCAGCTTCGCACGTCTAGACATATATTTGCTTAATTAATTTTCTTTAATATTGTGGAACATTTTTTTGTTCTATTATCAATAGTTTTTGTAGCGCATGCAATGAAAGATATTTTATAGGCATTTTTTACACCTTGGGTCACATTAATGTAATTTTTAATAGGGATCCTGCAATTAAAATAGCCTACATTAATCAGTGATGATGTAGTATTAAAATGGTGAAATAATTTAAAAAATCGGTCCAGTACTTTATGTGTCAATTCGTTACAAACATTACATACAAATTTTTAGTCTTTATAATATTTGTATAGATTAAGAAGGAAAAAAATCATCTTACTTAAATTTTACTTCAATTACTCGTTGTAATCCACTCTGAGACGTATTTAATTAAGAATGTCTCTTACGCATTGTTTTAATATATTTCATTTAGGGGGCAAACGGGCTGAAGGCTTATCTGAAGTTAAGTAATATTAAGCCGCCCATGGATACTGGTTAATCCAGAGGTCTCTCTTTTGTCTTAAAGGACCCTAAGTAAGATTGGTTTCTAATTCTAAATTGTCCTGTATAGGTAAACAAGCTCCCAAAGAACGGTACGTGAAACATGTATTGGTAATAAATCATAGGATATACTTGACAATACGCGACGCACAGTAGACCAATTGTTATAACACAAACATTAATGTTATCGCAAGCTGCTTCACTACTGACCCTGCGCAGGTGTTCGATCCCGACATCTGCGCAGCGCAGTTACACATGTCTATCAAAACATTATCGATTTATTGAATTGCAGTTTTACCAAAACATTACGCCAATATTAACGGTTATAGGGTGACAGATGAAACATAATTTTCATCATTTATGTGTAATCTCTCAACAAATCTTAATATTTAAAACAAAGTCGTGTTAATACTCAAGATCGGCTGGACCGATGTTAGTTTTATCTTTTTCGGTGGATTCTTCTCCGCTTCGAATAGCAGAAAAAGTAATAAAATATTGCATAAGTTATTACATTTTACAGTTGTTAATTAATTAAACTACGCATAATTCTACATCGAATTCGTGTCAGGTTAAGAAATTCCAATCTTGAGGAGAACTATGAGATGCATAACCAGGCTTTGATCTTGATCATGTGATATGTGTAATTTATATTAGTATATTGGCTCTAGAGGGAAGAGGCTTAATGTAAAGCTGCCATTCTTCTTTCGCAATGCCAAGCAATAGAAATTTCAGTATTTGCAAAGTTAAATTAATGTTACTTTATATTAAATGAAATCCTAAATTAAGTTTCACTTAAGTTATCACCATATTATACGACTATTCGGCGGAACGAAGTTAGCCGCGTCATCAATATCGTCGTCTCATAATAAAGTATACTTTTTAGTTTTCATGTTTGTATATTTATTTCACACAAAAATATACAATATTTACAATATTCTTACCCATAATAAAAAATAATAAATAGTAAATTAAAACAAATTTTATAAAGTTTTATATTTATTGCTGTGTACTATAACTATAACGCTGGTAGCATTTCCCCATTGTATTACGATACTTATTCATTGAGCCAGGAAAGCTCAAGGTCTGGAGTAAATTATTAATTGGCGCATGTGCTCTTGAACCCCACGGTCCAAGAGCCTCTGAGAATCTTCTAACATGTTTTCGACGAAATACAGGTTCATGCTTTACAAATCGTAAAGAATTCATTTAATTACGTGGATGACATCTTAAGACACTCATTCCACTCTAAGTATATATCTTATGATCGATTTTTAATTAAAATTAACATAAAGGAATACTGAGCTCTGTCGTGGTGTACATATAGAAATACTTAATGATGAGTGGACGGTTCCTGGGTCATCGGAATGTTTAAAGTAATAGAAGATTTTGTTTTTATTCTATATTAACCACTCGCGTACAACAATATAAGCGAAACAATTAAATATTAATTGCTAAGTAACGAATGACAAAAATAATGGATTTTAGCGAATGTAAGACTATGTTTATATGTATACTATGTTTTAGTTGAACAGAAATTAAGTACCACCGGGTGAAAGCTTCTAAATAACTCGAAAACTTTGCTATAAAAAAAACGATTATGACATAGTTGCTGATTGTACTGTACATATATTCGGTTCGAATAAGTAGTATTTTTATTTTAGTATATCCTAAGTCCATGATATATAATAGACAATTATTTCAATATAGCAAGAAGGTGTTAATGTTAATCAACTGAGCAGGTATCTAATAGGATACTAGAGGAGAACTCGGAACACGATCTTTATGTTATGTCCCTACTCTAGATCGATATTAATGTCCCGAAAAGATACATAAAATAAATTAATAATGTAAAATTCAAAAGCACGTCAGGTAAGCAGACGTAATTGAATGAAGCTTACTCGTTACTTGTTTATTCATTTGGGGACAAGCGAATTCACTTTTGCAAGTAGGTACATGACCCGAATACAAATCCATAAAACTGAGTTGCACCTAGCACAAATAACAAACTGCATTTTCCCTAGCGAGGTCCTTGAGCGGTCAAAAGCAGACCTACATAACTCGCTTCAATTACAATTTCAAATGTTTAAAATTTAATTTCAGCGACTCCACTGCTTTTTAGCACTTCGACATAGCTTTTACAAATATTATGCTTTAGACTACATTTTTTTTCTCAAAAAGTCGTTTGCTCTGCTAGGAAACAATCCTAATTTATTTAATTCCCATGAATTTATGTTCAATGTTTGGGGGGCACACAGATAGTTTTTTATGTTACAGATGAATTGGTAAGGAGAAAACTTCAGTGGGCAGCTGGTTCCACATAGTGGTGGTACGCAGGAGAAATTACCTTAAGAAACAAAAACCCGATAGAAATATGAATAAGGTTTAGTATAAAAGTATCTAAAATAAAAGGCTATTATTATTATACATCGCAATAAGTGCAACTAAATTTATTTTGCAAGGCAATTACTAACACCTCTAAGAAACGAAACATATACCTCGCTTCAGTCTGATGTTAATGCTGTAAAGAAGCTCAGAATAAAAAGGGTTTCATCAAATGTCAAAAGGTCATTGAACCTTAAGCTGAATACGTAAGACGTTCTTCAATATTCTTCAGGAGTGAGATGCCTTAAATAATTAAATTAGCTCGGATTAATTGTAATGTCTGAAATAAGTATTTAATTTTAACTTTGGAACGTCGGTGTTTTAAACAATCATGTTTTTCATACTTACGGCTTCACAGATATAAATTATTACTGGACAATATCTTTATCTATAGAACTAAAGACAACAGAGTAATAACAAAGATAATTCATTACTCATAGACAAAAGGAATAAAAGACTACGCTTTAAAGTTGTTTCACACTAAGTTTGCGTGTCTTGTACACGTAATAGAATTATCAGTGTAAGTACTAAGTCCGATTAAGAAAAATTGTCATAGCATTGTGAACCTTATGTAGTTTAGAGAAGAATACTTAGAATATATTTGTATCATATTATAACTGAGTTAAAAAAATGTTCTTAATTTATATTAATCGGAATATATGTTGCTGAGCTCAAAACTATATTTATTTTATATATTCCTTGAACTCTGGATTTTTATGGAAAAATAAAAATGAAGAGGAAAAGGTTCTAAGGCAAAAATGTTCCATATATTTAATTTCGAAAAAGGTAGGCTACGTTTAGAAAAACATATAAAGGCGAAATGTCGGGGCAGCTCCTATATAACTGATGCAGGAATCTCTAAGATTGTTTAAATAAGATTAGCTACCCAGGAGCTCGTCTGTTCTCTATCTGGAGGCTAAACCGTGTACTAGGGAGAAGGGAAGAAAGAGCGACGCCTGGAGCGAAACACCGGCGACCCAATTATCCTGATTGTATTAGTACTTGCTTTATCATATTTTTTACTCCCTGCGGTTATTAAAATTAAGGCATGTACTGTTACATTAAGTAGATATTGACATAAAAATCGTGGTTATAACATCGATAGGTTAGGCAATGTGTGATGAACTCTTCACATAAAGTATATAAATATATAATAACAGTGTATTTTTGATTCTATTATCGTTACAATACTAAAAAGACAAACTTCACTACTATAGTTATTAAATCCAAAATGCGTCAGGGACTAAGTTAATTAATGTACAAAGTGTCGAGTCAGTCACAACAGGCGCGGCGCCTTTAAAGACAGCTGACATTATCATAGTCATTATTCAATTAAATAACACACAAAAGTAATACAACGCTGACGGCTAGTGTGGACATAGCGAAAGCCTTTGATCGGGTGTGGCACTGAGCACTGCTCTCGAAACTTCCAGCACGCTCCCCGATAAATTATGCTACAAAATATCCAGCTTCCTCGCAATCGGAGCATCCAGGTTGTCATCGACGAAGCATGTTCCTTTATCCCGTGAGCGTGAACAAGGTTATGTCCTATCCCCGACTCTTTTTGTTCTGCATATCAATGATTAGATGCAACTTAGCAACATTTATAAAAAGCACACAAAACATACATATCTGGTATACACGTAATTTCAATGAAGTGTCAAACAACAGAAAATTGTCGTAAAAACAACGCTACGGCGTAGAGGCTGTTATGCTACATAATTATTACTAATTAACATATTCTTGATATACATCAAGCTTTATCTCGAATTCATTTCTGTGAATTGTATATATACAATACAATAAATTAACATTTAAAATAATTACAATTCAATTATCTCAAAGCGGAATTATTGAATTTGTTTCTAGATTACTTAACTTAGGTACTAAATTTTTTGCAGATTTTTATTTTTTTATGTTACAGGAGGCTCATCTGATGGTAATTGATACCGCCCGCCACCCTTGGACACTCGCACTGCCAGAAGGCTCGCAAGCGCGCTGTCGGCCTTTTAAGAATTGGCACGTTCTTTTCTTGCAGGACCCTAAGTCGAATTGTTTAGTAAATAAAACAGTGTGCATAATCACATATGTACACCGCATTTATTAGAAAAATAAAACATGTTCATATAAAATTTTAACTAGGCTTGCTACATATACTCGTAGACACTGTATATGAAACAATTGTGGGGACAAATGTAGTGTAAATACGCAGGCAGACGTCCGGACACAATTACGTTCGCTGTATGAAATATTTACATATTAACGCGCTCGCATCTCAGCGAGATGGAATATAATTACGGTCTATACTAGGACATACCTAAACTGTGTTTCCTTGCCATAAAAAAGAACTGACTATACTACAAGGCTAATAGAAAGGCTGAAATGTTGGCTTTATTATCTTAATGTTATCCTCGGCTCGTGTCAATAAACATTAAGACGTGGTCGGACAGTCACGTGACGTCCACACGCGATAACATCTTTAGGGGCCCAACTATTACTCTACCCTGACTGCGTACTACGCTTCCCAGTCAATACTTTTAACCATATTAATTTTTTTATTTCTAACGCCACTTTATTACTTAAGGTTGGCTGTTAACTTGAATTGTGTGTGAATCCGGTAGTCTAAAAGTCCTCGGCGAATGTGATGCCTACTTCTTTCACCCTTCTTGTCTTGGATTTTGTGCATCATTATGAGCTCTAAAAACCCGCGCCGGTGCTCTGTGGATGGCATCATTGCCGTCGCAGGGGTCACCTGGCCGAGGCCTATGTCCAATGGTGGGCAAACTAAAACTTGACAAGCAAATGATTATTCCGAAATATTAAAGTGTATTTTACCTAATGTTAAAAGTTAATTTTTCAATTCAAAATCAAGGAAACTTCTAATCTTATATAATTATTTTTTGGAAATAAAGGCTATTATTATTATTATATGAGCTCTAACAAGTCGTATCGATTATGACGCAAAACGTGTCTCCGTATTTTAACAGTCTGCATTCTTGTCCCGATTCGTTGAAGAGCTCTTCAGATTCAACTAAGATGCGACAGTAACACCACATCTCAAAAGCTTAGTTAATACTTGTACCTAATTCAACTACATATAACATTTTTTTATTATGCCTACACACACTATAACTATAATTTAAAACAACGTAAGTAACATAAGTGTTAATAAAAACGACTCAAACGACAGTTGGAGTAGCGAGAACAATAAATAAAAGCTATTAGCGCGTAATTTCCTCAAGTCATAAACTGTCGTCGTATAGAGCGAGCCTAAAGGTCGGGTCACACCAGCTGAGGGCCTCGAAACTTTGATGCTCTCTGTGACGTTATGTTAGAAATACTCTCTCTTCTCTTCACTCTTCCAATTTCAGATTGTTTTTTTACTAACATTTTGCTCTACGATGTGGATTAGGTGCCAGATAGGCACTTAACTGTTTTTTTTTAATTGATCAGTCCACTATCGAATATATCACATCTTAATAAATAATGGCATTTTAATAAACACTTTGCTTTTCAAAGTCAGTTAAAAGGGGGAACCCTAAAACCGTCAAGTTTATTCCATACACCGAAGTGTAGTAATTACTGAATATTACTTTTACGAGTAACACGTTTAGGCAATAAAACTTATAAAAGCTTTTCGTCGTATTAGATCGGGCCGTGGCCATATTATAACTGTTTACATTAAAATTTAAAACTATAACAAATTAGCTAAGCATCATTATCAGCACTAGTTTTTGTTGTATGTTTTGTATGTTTGTTTATGAGCTAAATTTTTCGATTCAAAGATTTATCCAAGAATTACACTTAGTGAGAAAACTTAGAGTAGGTAGATATATTACATAGTGTTATAAAATTATTTCAAAACTAATAATTATTTGCAAGAGTATGGTACAAAATGTTATGGTGGTACAATCTATATTATTATATTGTGGCATATTCTGCCACACATAATGGCGTACAAATTTGTGTTAAAAGGAATTTTACATAGAAGTTGTACACATTATGTGTACGTAGTAATTACAATAAAATATGCTATGTAAAACATATACGCTGTGAAAATAAACTATATACAATAATTTTTACATATGTGACTAATGAATAATAATAATTTCACAGTAATAAATAAATGCTTTTTGATATTTTAATAATAAAATTCGGATATTTAGAAATATGTAAGTACATAAATATCATATATGTTAACTTAAAAACTTAGTAAAAAAGGTTTTATTTACTTTAAACTGGAAGGCAATTTTGTTGCATCATGTCATTCTTGATATTATTGGCATCCTCTGGGAGTAAATGCGGAGACAAAGAAGGTGAGCTAGGCAAGAAAAATGAGTAAACATTTTAAATTAAAGAGATTTAAAGTTTGATAAAGCTTTCATCAGCCCAATTAATATTGCGTGAACTCTTCGTTTCAGCAACGTTTTTCGTTTATATCAATAATTATTTTTAAACAAGTACAAGAAATACTGTTTCATGTAGAAAATAATTACAAGAATGGGACAGAGGATCTATCTAACATTCCAATTAAAAAAGAACATTTCAGGTTCAACGGAATATCTTCCCCTATATAACTCACTGTTATCTTTGCAAGAGTACCAGGGCAGCAAGAACACGAGAATCTTACACGATCTACAATATTCCGGCCGGTATCGGGCGAGACACGACTATGCAAATATCCGAGATAACGGGTGCTTCTCAATGTACCTCTGGTACTTGCTTAAACATTTCGCTAGATTTATTGGTTACTGATATATATGTTAATGTACCTGCTAACTGGCAATTAAACGGGTCGTATTTGTTTAACGCACCGTAAAATCCTAGAAATACATTTCCTAAAGGAATTTCAACGCAACCGTCAAAAACTCCGCAAACAAAAGCAAAGTGCCGTCATTAAGCTATCGACATCTCTAGGACAATATAAAACAGCACTAGGCGGCGAGAGGCAACCCTGGACAATAAATATGAAGCTACCCCTGGCTCAGTAGTGGCACTCGAGACTAACGGGTTGTGTTTAACGGGACGTTGTGGAGTGGGACTTTAGCGCTCATCCTCCTGTATATTAAACATCATTACATACCTACCCTTGTATTGTTCCATTCCTAAAAAGATCGCGTCAACAACCCTTGAATGATTTAAAACATCTAAAGTAGAACGCCGTCGTACAATGTTTTGAAAATAAAATCTTGCTTCTGGCCTGATGGACCTTGACAGCTCCATTCGCGCTGCTTTGTCGAGCGTAGCTCAGCCGGAAATTGATATTTTCCCACGACTAGCATAAATTCTGCTACGAGCGACCTTGGCTCGGACCGTCACGGGGTGGTCAGGAAGGAAGCTCACTGGAGTGAGCGAAGTAAGCAGTAAGAAACCTCGGCGGTTTTTTACCCTCAGCTGTTAATTTGTCCTAAGGTTGTCCGCATCCATTGAAATGTGTCCTGCGGATTTATTTGTCGGATAGGCGTGGTTGTTGATGCTTATACATCTACATTTACAGTTGACGCTTTCATATAAAGAAAACCATTATTCTTTTAAAACCAAACCTGTCAAATTATCTTAAAGTCATTAATATTTAGCCCTTTTGAGGCCTCCGTTGTAAGAATAACAGCCTTATTTTACCTAAACACAGACATCTTTCGCTGGTTTCGGCGAACTCGTGCCAAAAAGCCTACACTAATTACACAAGCCTTCGGGCAACTTTACACTTTATGTACAGTTAGCAAAAGGGCTAAATTTCTATAAGTACTTAGTTTGGTCTCGAGGGCGAAGTGTTAATATTCATATTTTATAGCTTTTAACTTTATATTTTGCTAATTAAAATATGACTCCGCACCTTGGGTTCCCTCTCTAAACGTAAAATATTTTATTCCAGAAGAACATTTCGATTTCTGTTGGGCAAGATGAACCGTTCGCTGCTGCGATGATGATGTAACATTTAGCGGGCGTGTTATCCTGGTAATCTTATCCGTCGCATACCACGATGAAGCCTCACAGTAATATAGAAAGGCTTCTTGTATACCTACAACCCGATATGACTGGCGAGGCATCACCAGGAGATGATAACGATTCGATATTTTTTTTGTAATTTCGGCTCCATTCATTAGAAGAACAAATTTCTTACATCGGCTATCTACCTATGGAGCGACAATATTTCAATTGATTGATTGCATTGCTCGTGCAAGTTTTGATAGTTTAATGGTAAAAATGTTATATTGTATGTCACTGGCCTAAGCGTGTATGTAATTATTTTAATATGTTCGACGTCCTGGTGGATAGAATATTATGTATACAATATATGTATAAATAAATAAAAAAAGAATTTTTATCATTTGCATCGATTCAAGAGATAGCGTCCAGCACACGTATACTGCGTCCGTATTACGAGAAAAAGTCCCACCCTATGACTGAAAATTCCGACATGGACACCGTAAGCTGATAGTCCCATCTCAGTCTCAGAGGTATCCGGTATCAGATGTCAGCCTCACAGCTTGCTAGGTGAGAGATCACCTTTCATTTTCTGGCGGTTTCTTAAAAAAATAACAACGTCCTGAATGATATACCCATATCATAAATTTTAATCAACTGTTTGAAATCGAATCTAATAAATAAAATACTAGTGCCGTTATTTTAGAAGAATAGATTTTACTCTCATGAGCCGCAGGCACCACCTCGGCTCAGCTATAAAATCTGCTATGTAATACTTTCATGGGCAGGTGCAGCTTGCTCCCTCGAGCTATAACAAAGACCATAGTGCCCGTGCTTATTATAACCGCATTCTTAGCATAGTGTCAATAATGCAAATAATAACATTGTAATTTATTATTACTCCTTGCTCACAGATGAAAAATCAAAAGTTTGTTTTCAATACTCTCTGACAAGACGGCCTCTATGTGCACAGCTGCTGCCAGACTATATTTCAATCACTGTATTGGCGCACGTGGAACTGACACGGTGCATATCGTGTGTTGTATGACCGTTGTTCGCTTTTTGAGAGACTGTCGGCGCGTGTCAAGTCTTTCTCTTTTTTTTTCTATTAAAATATAATTATTTAGTAATAATTCTTAGTACAATAGGTTGTGGTTTACAATCTGAATAACAGTGGATGATCTAAATCTGGGATGCTGATTTCAGTATCTGTTTCATGATTATTTTTAATCTATTAGGCATAAGTAGATGATCAGCCTTCTGTGCCTGACATACCCCGTCGACTTTTTGGATCTAAGGCAAGCCGGTTTCTTCACGATGTTTCTGAAAAATTCCATTGGTTCACAGCCGTTACGATCTCAGGGATGAGAGCTAAAGACGCTGGGTCAATACTATTTTCTCATTTATATCAAAAAATCTGCTTTAACTAACTTTAACGGATGAACGTTTTTTTTTCGATATAATTTTTCCAATTTGTATATGCAAACAACCATACACCTACGTATTTTAGCAGTCGTGCTAGGAAGCCATACATAGATAATAATTTCAAGATATCAAATATACACATAATGACGTCAGAGCCTTTTAGCCATTCAACCGCATGGAATATATCATCTGAAGTCGAAATAAACACAATTTCGTCAGACATTCATCATTATAGACGGTGCACACGTGCAAGTATGGCCGCTCCCTTAGAGAGTTTGAACTAAATAGTTAAATACATTATAATAATTCGCTCTTCGTAGATTAACACGACCGATCTTCAAACCAGATTCACCTTATATGTGTTGTTTCCACAATAAAGTGCATGGCTACTGCCACCACCACGTCTTGCTGATAGAGGTCTCCTTTTTATTTATCACGATAATTAACATGTGATGAAGAGCATAATTTTGGCAGATTAAACAGTTAGCACAGTTCTTCGTGTAAAGTGTAATTAAGTTGCGCAGGACCGATGTCTGGACTGTTGGATGCTCCTCTGCCCCATTTGGGAGACATCTCCGTTTGACACCCTTGATTGAGAGCTGGCAGTAAACGTAAATTTAGAAGCATGTTATACATAAGTGTAAATTTCGCTACGTGAGAAAATGAATACATTTTTAAATAAATATATTGAGCTTTTAAAATATTATTTCTTAGATATAATTTTAAAACCGAGCCGTTATAACTCATTCCGTACCGTGACTATATTTATTCACCTACTGACATCTGCAGTAAGCCGCCTAATTTAACCAAAGACATGTTTGGTACATTACCTTTCAGCTTAACACGTTTAAGCCAAAACCACTCCTCCCACACCGAAGTAAGGATCGAAGTTGTTTGTATTATTCATTTAAATAAGCTTGGTACTGATTGGAGATAACTTTGAAGTAAAATAATGTCTGAGCAGAGAAAGGCAGTTTTTTGTTTTGTGGCTTAAATTGTATGCGATGAAGTTGGGTCTAAATTCAGTATGAGCATTGTATGCGAGACATCGGCAGAAGCATGTGATCAGATAATCAAATAAGTTATTTTAAAACTTCTATTTATATTTGACGTGCAACGAGCGTTACTGTTATTGGGGCCTTGGAGCCTCTGTAACGCGATTCTGTAGGAACTGCTGGACAATACCCACCGTATTGCTCATCCAGAATTACAGATAATCTGATGTGGGTCGAGTACCACATACCCCTGCCACATTTGGGGATACGCAAATGCATTTCCACCTCCTAAAATATTGAAAAAATGACAAAAAAATCTTATTTGTGTTGTAAAAATCCTGGTGCCGATGACTCAAAATTATCACATTTTGTTTAAAAAGGTGAAAATAAACAACAATTGGCGTCAATTAGCACTCACAAAAAACTTAAGTGCACTGGATATGTGCAATATTCAAAATTTAACATTCTTACACAAATGATAAAGTATTAACATTTATGTAGAGGACGATCGAAACCATCCTTTGACCGAGATGAATGGCCTAATCGACGGCATTGGCTTTTAGTGTAATGCAAATAGGGTCTTATTTACTCGATGCTGACAACGTCTTGGATCTCCCATTAACTGGCTTACGAAGGCTAAAATATTTGCGTGTGGGGCAAAGGACAGGCTGCGCTAACTATTAACCAATATCATATTCATCATGGAAATTTATTGCACGTGAATTTTATTGGATGGGGATGCTGACGGCTGACGTTAAATGTCACACACACATATATACACACAGTCGAGTCATATTAGTCCATTAGAGGCAAATATTACAAAATAGTGTGTGATCAACCTAAGGTTAAATAATGAAAAGAAATTTAGAATTAAGTTTATTTATGGAAGAGCTGGGAACCCTGACACAGGTATTTTTTACTTAAAAGGGTTTCCAAATCTTACACCTAGGAATGAAAATGTACTTAAAATGAATAAACACTTTTTTTTATTATTATTATTAATATCAACAATAAATTAGTTATCAGTGCTGTAATACATTCTTGTTTAATAAAGATTATACATGTTTTTTTTTCGAAAATGATGTGTTTAAACGCGAGCACTCATAATTTGGGCTGCAAAGCAAAGCCCTATCGGCGCATCGCCGGGACCCGCCCTCTAGCGGATATTTATTGTCCAGTCTGTTCAACATCTATTTCCGAAATACCGCCGCTACACTAACCCACACGTCATGATAACAGACCGATTTATTTATAGTAGGAAGTAGAATTATTCACATAAGATTTATTTATTTATATCGCCACCTATTTCCTGAACAGAGAGACAGAGACCGCGGATCTTCACTTGGTACAGTCTCATGACAGTCACCATGCTCACGGGTTATCTTCTTCAAGTGCCTCTCCATTACTGGAGGTTGGCCGTCAGTTTCCTGAAACGCATCTCGTCCTGCGCCAGATTCTTCCTTCGACCAACACGCCGTTTACCAGTGTAATTTTACCCATTATAATTAGTTGAAGGAGGTGGTAGTCTTATAATGCGCCTATCCGATGTGTCAAAGTCTGAAGCCCCGGCCGGCACGTGCCCATTCAACGTACGTGACTGGGGTGACAACTTGTGAATAATTCGCCTGATTCCTGCCCAACTCCGGCTAATTCTGGTCCTATGAAAGAACTTGCATTTTGCTGAGACAGCCTTTGAGTCACTGCATTATTGCGATTAAATTAATACAATTTTAGGATATTACAAAAGTTCGTAGGCTAATAAAAAAAAACAATTTGTGTTGATTATTCAATCTTTTGATATAGTATGATTTGTCTTTAGCCTCAAAATTGACTTCAGTTTCGGCAAAAATTACTTTTGAGAGCAATTAATAACCAAGAAAACTTTGAAAACTATTATTCTTACATCATATACATAATATCAAATATATTGTACAATACACGTGTAGTTGTCATATTGTAAGTGGAGAATGCAAAATATTTAATTAAATAATTAAACAAGTTAAACATATAATTAATATTATATATTGTAGTTAATTCTAATATACCTAAGAACTAACCATAAAATTCGGAACCTTGCCTAAAGGGACTCTTCTCTTCCGTTTCCGGTTTAATAATACATTTTAATTATATTCTTATATATTTTTAGGTTAGTTATTAGGTATATTAGAATTAATTACAATTTAATAAAAGATACATTTTCCCATACATCAATAAAATGTTATAAATTAAAAGAATCTGCTCAGTTTAACTTAAGCCCGCGTACAATAATTTGTGAATGCATAATGAGCGAGCGGAGTAAGTCGAGATTTGCTAATTGAATGTGTCGGAGGGGCTGCTGATAAACGTGTGCTAGGGAAGCACCTCAACACGATTCACGGGTAAATTGGGGCGGGCGTTACATATTATATAATATACAGTACTTATAATAAACTAAAAGAACTAATAATACTAGATAGAAATAACAGTGTCAGGTTAATATCTCATTGATAGACCTCCTGAAATCCATGTATTTATTTACAGATATACAAACATCCTTACAGTACGAAACCAATACGATTATGTCGAAAAAATATAATAAACTACATAATATACACAATGTCGCTACTTATCAAGATTTCGATAGTCGAAATTTAAGACAGTCATAAGACAATCAAATTCATGTGGTTATTATTGTGTTAATTACAGTATTGTCCTAAATATTATGTCTGTTTGCTTTAAAGTATATTTAATCATAAAAGTAAAATGAGCCCATACAGTCAAATGAAATGACTATGTACAGACAATCCTTCCCGCTATTATCATCAGCACGCTGGAGATACAGCTCGCTTGCGTTTTGCGAAAAATATTCCACACGTTATTTATCAAAACATTATTAATAAAAGCTCCTCTATACACTTTTAATGAAGCGAACAGCTCTTACCTTTTCAATAAAAGGTATCTATTCTAATAATATATCGATATATCAAAACAAAATGAAGCACAGCACTACCGTAAAGATTTTCTACAAAGATATTTAGTGAAAAGCTAAAAGGCTTAACTATTCTTTGATGTTTATTCATTTAAAAGGGCGCGTGTACTTTGTTTCATATATTAGACGCGCACAAATCGCTAATTGCAACCAAACAGAGAACTCGTTTGCCGAAACTTGTGTATTTTTTCAATATTGTATACAAATACTAAAGTTTCATCCTTTCTAGCACAAAAAAACTAAAAGGCAGTCATCTATTAGTTTTATAGAATAGCGAGCAAAGGAGCAGGAGACTAAACCGATGTAAAGTGATACCTCCGCCCATTGACACTTGCAATAACAGAGGGCTCGCGAGTGCGTTGCCGTCATTTTAAGAATTGGAACGCTTCTAAAGGACCCTACGTCGAATTGATCCGTTCTATGATTGCTTCATTATCATCACGGCTATCCATAAAAATATTTTCGAAGCTCCAAAGTCAAAAATGAAACACAATGCAAACCCATTTGTTTCACTAGTTGTTTAGCGGAAGCAGTGGTGAAACTCTATACGAGCCCTAAGAAGGAATTTCAATGTTGTACTTTAAATTTCAAGTTGCAAAAACGCATTCTCAATGATCCCATAAGAAAAAAAAACAACTTATCGCATAACAGGATCCCAGAGATAATTGTTTATCAACGTCCTGCGAGACCAGTTGGGGCGCAATTAAGATATTATTAATCAGCTTTCTTTAATTGCGACGGAAACATTGATTGTATTAATTACTATATCTTGCCTTTTAAAGCTAGAAAATTGATTTTGTCGGGATA
Source organism: Pieris rapae (assembly GCF_905147795.1). Taxonomy (NCBI): domain Eukaryota; kingdom Metazoa; phylum Arthropoda; class Insecta; order Lepidoptera; family Pieridae; genus Pieris; species Pieris rapae. The sequence goes on along the minus strand of NC_059523.1, from coordinate 10,091,230 downwards.
CTGTAACTATTAAATAATATTTATGAACCATAATTATATAATATAAAATATGTAACGAAAAGTTATTGATAAGCGTAGTTTATAAAGTACAGTCAAAACCGTTTGACAACATCGTTTAGAACAACATATCGGTTATAGTGACTAGATCAAAGGTCCCGGCGGCTAAGAGTATTAGATACCTGATAACAATATTATCGGTTTTTACGACCAAATATGAGTAGGCCCTTCGATGTCGTTATAACAGATATTGACTGTACCTCGTTTCGATATACTCTTTCTATGAAGAAAGGCACACAATCCATAATTCATAAGAAAAAGGAGAAAATTAGGAAAAGGTTAGACTGATAGTATAGTAACTTTGCCTTGAAATAGCTCAAAATACTTAAAATAAAAATAAGGGGCGTGAGTAAAAAAGGAAACTGGCAAAAATATGATCAAAAAGCAGATTCGTAACGACTACGTTCGCTTTTTATTCATCTCGAGTATAGAAAAGCACATGGGAGTACACTGGAGTAAACATAGGGATATCGTCGAAGGCCTACTCACAGAATCAGGGCGCGTCGGTTTTCAATTCCACGGATTCTTTGCGGTGTCTGATTATTACAAATAACTGAGATACTACGAGGGCGACGTGATACGACAACTATATTAACAACAAATATTTGTTGCAAAATAGTTGTTATATATATTTGATAGTTAGTTTTGTGTTACAATTATAAAACATGTCGTAATTTACTTCATTTTTGAAATATTCCGCCGCACCAAATAGCAACTATAATTACAGCAGCTCATTATCCTGTGCCCCATATCGGCACAGCCTACTTTTCAGACAGCCCTCTTTCACCGCGATTATTCCTTTAGAAGAGTCGAGTAGCTAACGTGTCAGGCATTGTCACTTCTGTTTAGCTTTGTTGTGGATTTTTATTTGAAAGCAGATTGCAAACCGGGCAGGCTCCCTGATGTTAAGTGACACCACCGCCTGTGGACACACTGCCAGAAGACTCACAATCGGTACACTCTGTTCTCAAAGGAATTTTTGGTTAATAACCCTAAAAGGAAATATAGCAGTGAGCAGATGTACCACGCAGCAAAACACAATGTAATAACGTCAATAAGAAATATAATATATATTAAATGCTTACAATATTACATTCACTGCCAGTTCCCAAATTAAGGGCGTAGAATGGAAAAGAAGAAATGGCAATAAACTCTCCGCTACTCTTTTATAATCGCCAAGAATTTTCTTTTACACAACCTTTTTAAGGAGCTGAAACCATCACACCATGTTCCATATGACATCTTAAGTAATAAAGAATAATAATCTAAATCTCTATCAGGCAGGTCCTCTATGCCGGAGGCATGGTGAAATTGAAACACGCACTTACATTCTCGTGGAAACAACACGCAAAAACGTAGTCGAAATAACTGACATTACTGCATACACAAATTCAAGTCCGACTAGTCACCACAAGTAGCACCCGTAGTATGATGCATAGCTAGCCATCGAGGCAATCAAGTGGAAGAAGCTCTTACTGGGGAGTTGCCAGTGGTGGGTACTGTTATTTCATCAGGGGGCGACGGGGTCGTCATGTCCCGGCTGCTCAATTACATTTTGTTAATTAAGAAAATTGTTAGAACTAAAAAATACTGTTATGACTCAAGGCACACTTCACCAAGGGTTTCATACGCGTACTGCGACCACCTATTAGCATTTAGGGTTACATACATTTCTTAACAATTTATGCAACCTTAAATACAAACGACTTTTCGATTTCGAGCTCGTCCCATTTGCTTATCAAACACATAACAGTTACATTATCAAACGATAGTTTTAGACAATCATAAATAGTACATTTTTATAATTCTATAAAATAAGACTAGACTAGACTTTTTTGAATTGTTTAAGTGAAGTTCCTCTACTAAATTGCTTGCTTATGGTTATTTTCATTAGATTAACATATGCACAAAGTAGGGAACACAATTTCTGGTACATCGATTTAGATCACGATTGATCTAGCAAACAAACAAATTAACAAGGCGAAGGCTAATTTACTACATCTACAACGACATCTGATCTTATAATAAATTTTAAACACATTTTAATCGTAGAGTTTATGTATTTATTAAGAGCAGTGTTATCTAGTTGATTACGCCCAAACTCAATAACCTATCTCAATCCTTTTTTGACGATCTGAAATAGACATCTCGAAACAAATATTGATAAAAGTGTGCCAATAACCAATCGGCGGATTATAATAGCCATCTGTCGATACAAGCAATCCATGGTAGGATTAGATAGGTAGTAGTAGTCGGTGTATGTGGATAAACCTTTGTATGAAAAGATTCTTAAGATTTTAACTTACACCAGTTTTTAAAACAATTTAAAAGCTATTTGATATGTCCTAAACATAGACATGTATTTTAATATTATTTGTACCGGTTTATCTACTTTGTGTTGTTTATATATTATCAAATATGAATGTAAAGAGCGAAGAGATTGCATTGTAACCGTCGCCAAAAATGGATTGTCTTCGTAGATTTGGTTATTGGGATTTGGGATGCAGATAGGAGATCGATCGACTGTCACGGTCTGATATCAAACTGTTTTCAATCTGAGATTGTGGATTAATAATTGGGTTCGGCTGTTACTTGATTCAACACAAATGGACTTTCTTTCTATGTGCGCATTTAACATTGAAAAAATCGAGAGGAAACCAACTTGCCAAACCCAAGTCGATGGCGTGAGTCAGGCTCTGGAGGCTGGTCACTGATAATAAAACAGAGAAGTTTGAGGCCCAGGCTTGAAAAGGTCAAGGCTTATTTATGGTATATTTGTTTATCTTTAATACTTTTTGACTCATCACAAATACATGATATAAAATGTATAATTAATATTTTAAAAGGCGCTTAAAATCAGGAAACATATCAACTTTGAAATAAAAAGTATTATTACTTAATATTATTTATATAACAGAGGGAAAAACGGGCAGAAAGCTCATCTGATGTTAAGTGGAAACGGTGATCACATTGCCAGAGGGCGTGCAAGTGCGTTGCCGGCTTTTGGAACATCATCATCAATCAAGTAATCTTTAGATATCAACTTTTCGTTGTATGACTTTGATTCAGAAGCTTCAACACGTTTTCTAACTTAACCATTTGTAAAAAGTTATAAAAACTCTTTTATTTATTTATGTAACAGTAGACTTAGTTGCTTAAAGCTAGCAAAGTGAACGTAGAAACCTCTCAGGCTGCGAGCAGCATCTTATCTGACAGGCTTTCTAAAGCTCTGGCGCCCACCTTCTGCGGAGTCTCCTTACATCTACACGTTCAAATATCGTTAACATATATTATGCTCCTTGACGTCAGAAAAGAAACCGAGTCACATACTCATTCAGTCTACTTTTTTACTAGTTTTTCTCGTAATCACCTATGTATATCGCTGAAAATTAAAATATAAAAGCATTGTTTATGTTACGGCATTTTAATATACGTAGGTAATAGATATTTTGGATAAATTTATTTAAGACAATAAAAAGGTCTCATTACAGCGATACGATGTACGAAGTCCCAAATCCCACACATTTAATGCACCTTTGTTGAGCTCCTGCATTCTCGACCCTCGCTAAGTTTTTATTTAAATTCTTATCTCGTGTTGCAAACGGCGGAAATGCTCGACTAATTAACGACTTCATGCGGGATGACGATCTTGTAGCCACCTCATGTCTAAAACACGACACTGCGAGCGCAAAATAAATGTGAGAATTATTCGTTAAAATATTCAAAAATTTAAAGCAAGCTTATTTTTAAATTTCGAATTGATGATTGGGAGGAAATGCGAAACGTAGACAATTAATCAACTTCTTAACTTAACTTAACTACAGGGAAAACTGACTAAATCGAAAAAAAATGCAGTGTTTATTGTTCAGAGCTTAACTTTATTTTAACTATATTCATACGCGCTGTGAGCTTTAACTATATGATACGCTTCCCGGTTAAATTCGCGGTTTAGGCGCGGGCTAAACCGCAGACGTCTAATGGGCAGAGGGTGGCAACTGGTACACCAGCACGGGAAACCCCTTACACATCCGTATTATGTACAAGTACGTAACTAAGGTAAATTTTCCAATTTTAACGCTTTTCTCGTCTGTATTACGAAACCCTATTTTACGTGTACCTTATAAACGACGAAACATTTGGTTGGTGGATCTGTTAATATTAATTCTTAGGTATAACATATTTTTAATACATTAACTAGAAACAACATTTTATTTATCCTAATATAAAATAAATTAATATATTTAAACATTTATATATATATTTCAAGCAATTTTTATAGAATATTATTTTATAATATTATAAATAAAATAGAAAATATAATACTGAAGTTGCTTATCTACTTCTACAATAAATGATCAATACAAGTGTCTATTCAAAACACAGATAAATTATTAATGTAGACATGAATCGATCAATATTATCTACAATAACATTATTTATAAGAAAGGAACTCACCTTGGGTTTGGGTAAACAAATGCAGGCAGGCCAATAAAAAAATCCAGTTCCCTATCCCAAAACGGCACAATTCTGTCCGACACATCTTAATAAATACGCGCTGAACACTAAACTACAAAGTTTAATTCATACTTTTCACATGTTCACATAAAAACACGATTATTTCGAGAAAATTATGCGAAATATCACAATGCTAGCAAATACAACGAGCCGCCATTTTTGTCTGATGTACAGTCAACACTGCTCCGTTCAAAAATCCAACGCGAACTCAATAATAAAGGTCAATGTACGCACAATCTTATTATACAGCACACACTAATGTGAAGTTGCTGCTGTAGAGTATAACAAAAATGGATACAATCACAGATGGATTCATACATATACGTAATCTATGGAGCTCTATTGTTTACGTCTAACCGTCTCACAGTTAACTTATAAATTTATTTCTTTTAGGATTCTAATATCGGACAATAATATATTTTTACACCTCGGATAACATTAAAGGAATATGACTCCAAGGAACAAATGGAGAGAGTTTCATAGGCTGTAAACGTCAAAACTAGGTATTATTTTCTGCAGCTGGGTATTACTGCGTTACTTGTAGGGATGGGATTATTTATTTATTATTACTTGAAGTTTGAAACGATTTGGTAATAGATGGACGACTTGTTTTTTCACCTAATTTACTCGGTCAATTGTAAATATATAATAAAAGTTGACATGAAATTACAACATTGAAATATTTCGTATTATGAAATATATTTCAAATTAAAATCGGTTGAACTCACATCTGAAAATGCAGGAGAAATTTTATTATTCTATGAAATTTAATTCTTTCTAATTAAAATTATACACGTTTTATAATTGATTGACGATAATTCACATTAAAGATTTAAAAATAGCAGGAAAATTTAGCTACTTCGTACTCGGTACTCTTAAGCAGTCAAGAAACAAGCGAAAGTAAAAACTTCAATTAATAATCCAGATAGAGGAACGAACAACGCAAAATTTTGGTCATGACGCCTGTCTAAGGCACATTTAAAAGAAACATTTCCTTAAAATTAAAGAAGAAATTGAAAGAAGAAACGGTGATGATTCCAATTTTGCTTTATAAATATATGCGGCGGCGGATGTTTAGTAATTTACGTAGTATCCAAAGACCAAATCGCGAACCGATTCGAAAGGTTGAATCCCTATTATACGAATAGTTTGGATTAGATTACTAATATATTCGGAAATAGATTACATCGACACCCCTACTATTATAACTTGCCAACGTAAATTACTAATTTTACAAATTATATCTTTAGATATTGTTTAGTACAGAATCGGAATCTGTGGTTAGGTTATCAACTTGTCAGTTGATAACTCAGGGTTCAGGCGACAGATGCTTTTAAAAAATAAAAATACTAAAGCTGAACTCTTACTTCTAGTTTATTTTGTCAATTTACAGTTATACTTTGTGAGATTTATGACTGAAAATTCTAATATTCTTGCTCTTGTAAAATTGAAAAAAATAATACCAATGGATGTAATTAAAAAGTAAAAACTTAGAAATATGACTTTATAACTGTGTTAAAAAAATATTAATTTAGCTAAACTAAATTATGAACACGGTTTGGTAAAACTCAACTTGCTAGAAAAATTCTCAAAATGGATTTAATCTATTCAATGAGACGTAAACCTTTGAAATGTGAGCCACCTAATTTAGATGGGTAAGTAGTAAACAAAGTATACAAATTTTTTGTATGTATAAATAATAGTATAATAAGTATGTAAATAATGTTTTTGGAATACCTATATATTGTATATAAAAACAGTTCTAAAAATAAATATTTCTACAATTTCAGCACTACAGACCCAGAAGCAGTGCGTCCAATTTGTACAATATCAGTGTGTAACATCATAGCATTCACATCATTTACTGAGCTCTCCGATGCAGATGGAGACACCTGGGGAGGGCATGTGTATGTATGTGATATTATCACACCATGGAATAGCTACAAAGTTACAAGTACTACACATCCTGTAAGTATATCCCACATTTGTATGGTATAATTGATCAATGTAACTAAAGAGTTCTCTTGCTGTTTAGGTTTCTACTCTTGAGTGGGATGGAGAAGGCAAGCAGTTGCTAGTTGCTACTACAGTAGGAGATGTATCTGTATATGGACAAAAGGATTATTTATTAAATGAATGGAGTTGTTTGTATACTGGCAATTTTCCAGGTAATCCAAATAGAAATATTACAACATTTATATTATAATATACAATACAATATATTACAATAATAGGTAATATTGATTGACAAAGTGTTTTGACAAAAATACAATATAAATGTTTTGAAAGCTTAGGTAAAGCTTAAAGTACATTGAATTAATTATGATACTATAAACATGAGTTGACATATGGGAGCAATTCACATCCAGTGGGATAGAGACTTAATCAGCAACAATTTAATGAGATGGTAAAATTGTACTTAGAAAGACATCTTTTATTTTGCAGGCGAGAGGGTGATTAAGGCGATATTCTTCCACAATGGACGTAGAGTTTTGGTATCAGACAAAAAAGCTGAAGTGCCTATGACGGAGAGATTTCAATTGTCGAGGAGCTGCCCCACACTCAAAGGATTCGGGTAAATCTAAATTATTTTTATTATTTATTCAATTATTTTTCTATTCAATTTGATAACGGTTTGTATTGATACGCCAGTGGAGCGGGCAGCGATGGCGTGTGCGTAGTGACGGGGTCGGGCCTGGTGGGAGCGGTTTCGGGTTGTTCGTCGAAGTCTGCCGTGGTTCCGCTTCGTCCCGCTCGGGACCGTGTCACCGCCGCAGCTTTCGCTCACAAAAGTCAGTATTGTAGGGCCTATTATATTAAATTTGCGAAACAAAATTCACTTTTGTTGTGAAAGATTATGTAGCGGCGAAGACAAAGAAAAGTAGGCCGAGGGGCAAGTGGAATGCGGCGTAAAAATATGGAAACATCACTCACCTATAGTCCTTAGTCTCTTAACTTGAGTTCGGGAGAAGACCAAAAATAAAACTGTGAGTAAAGAGTTTCCCCTTAAAGGAGACAAATATGCATCACGTGGTAATATCGGCAGATGGCAAAATCGTAGTGGCCGCCCTGTGCGTGTGCGGCGGACGGGCGTCTGTGCGGGCGGGCGCCCTTTCGCTGAGCCTGCCTTTGGCTTTGCAACTCACGCCGCTGCCCACGCTCTATCTGCCGGATGACACGCCGCAGCTGCCCGGTCAGTGTCTTTTTAGCTCAAATATGATATCTGGGATTTTAATTAATTATACCGTAACATATTTACATGTTCCCTTAGTTTGCCTGAGTTGGAAATTGTCAGAGGAAGTGGACAGTCTGTTCGTGGGTAGCACCACGGTGACTCTCTGGAAGCTCACGGAACGAGCTTATCCCGTACATAAACTACTGGCCAAAGGTGACGAATGAAATGTTTGCTTTAGATTTTTTATTATATATTAATTAACTACTTTTTTTATTTTTCGAGTTTCTCTTTTTTGTACCTCGCGTTCCAAAAATAATTCGTTCGTCTCCTTCAGGTTCCGTCCAAGGGAACACTACTCCTGGGGGAGGACCGAAGTCGGCTTCGGAGTGCTTCGCCACCCTCGTGAGTGCATTTTTCATACCTTCGAACTGCAATCTCTGTCTCAAATGTGAACAGCATAAACGTTACTTCGGCAGAGCTGGCAGGCGACGGGAGCGTGGCAGGTGGAGGGCGGCGAGGCGGCGGCGGGCGTGGCGTGCGGCGGACCTCAGGCCGCCTCGCCGGCCGCCCTCGTCACGCCCGGGTCCCTGCATCTCATCGGGGACTCGCACCACTACGTAAGCACTACGTAACTGAAGCTAAAGTAGCTCTCGATGTGAAACTGAACTCTCAATATGTGCAGCTGTGTTCGCGGCCGGTGGTGACCAGCAGTGAGGTGTCTCCGCCGTCTTCTTCTCCGCCCAAGAAGACAAAATATGGGCCGGGCCTCTTACCGGTTAGTTAGTGTGTGTGTATATGTTGAGTAAATGTCACGTATCGAATAAAAACATCGATGATTACCTGCAGAGTGGCGCCAGATGCGGCCGCGCGTGCGGCGTCAGCGTGTCGTGGTCGGGGAGTGCGGTCGTGGTGGTCGACACGCACTCGCAGCTTCACCTCTACAAACACACGCCGGCGCACGAGCACGGTACTCGGATCCGTTCATTTCTCTTTCCCAAAGCGAACTCGGCTCGGATCGGACGAATTGTCAGTGTGACGTCATTTTCAGCCAGCCAAGTGGTCTCTCAGACGTGCGCGCTGCTGGAGTACGCCACGGTGAGCGGACTCGACTGCGTGGACGCGCTGATGGGACTCAAGCCCAACATCCTCGAGGCGCTCTACGAGAGGTGCCCGTCTCGTCATTCGCTGATGATGAAATGATATTGTCGTTTCGTCTTGTCACACGATTTTAAATGAAATTACAGACTGACGGAGAACTTCCAGCGACAGCCCGCCTCGTTCCAACAGCACTACTACTACGCCTGGATCCGCCTGAGAATGCTGCTGTGCAGGTACGCCCGGAGACGCCATTAGAGCGGTGCGAGAGGACGAGCGACGATTGACGATGATGATGTAACGATCGTGTTGCTTTACAGCATGATCCCGAGCGGACAGGCGAGCGCGTCCAACTTGACGTCGGTGCTGATGAGCGGAGCCACGAGCGCCGCCCTGGCGTGCGCCCTTCGCCCGCCCGCCCCCCGCCCCGACGACAAGGACTCGCCCTTGCACGCGCTGGCCGCCCTGGCCGGCCTCTTCGACGACCAACCCGACCACGATAAGGTGCTCTCGAGAGATTCGACGCTTCCGAGCGGTGGTCGTCTGTGCGAATCGGAATAGGCTTCGTCAATTGGCTTATTGCGCTTTCCAGAACCTCTTGACGCTCGAAGCTAAGGCCGAGGCGCTCGGAGAGACGGCTCTGTCGGCGCTGCAGCCGCTGCAGGCTCTGCGGCGTCCGCTTCGGCGGGCTGTGCACACGGCGCTCACGGCGCTGGCGGCGCTGCAGACCTCCACTCCCCATCACGGGTGAGACCAAATCCTCTGACACGACTATCAATCAATCGAAATATCTTTATTATATCTTTATGTAAACACTAGGGACGCTTGTGAACGTCAAAAATTTACATTCACTACCAATTCGCAAGTCAAGGGCGTAGAACGGGTAAGAAGAACTGGCAAGAAACGTTCCGTTTGAACTGGAGAAAATCAATCCCAATGATTAGATTTATTTAAGTATTCGTCACATTTATAAAAGGCTTTATTAATTAATTTACTTTTAACGAGGGCTTTGAATTTATTTAGTGACAGTTCTCTAATTTCGCTCGGGAGTTTGTTGTAAAAACGAATACAATTTCCATATAAGGAGTGGTTTATCTTCTGGAGCCTGGTTGGTCGCACACTCAAATTAGTTTTATTACGCGTATTATACTGGTGAAAGTCACCATTTGTTTTAAAATTGTTTAAGTTTTTATGTACATACAACAAGACTTCAAGAATAATATATTGACCGGATAATGTCATAATATTAAGTTCCTTAAATCTATTCCGTACCGACTCCCTCGGGGAAACACAACAAATACCCCGAACAGCCCGCTTCTGCGACACAAATATGGATTGAACCTCTGCAGCAGCACCCCAGAGTAGAACACTGTAGGACATAATGCTGTGAAAGTAGCTATGGTACACAATTTTAGCCGTATCCTTATTAGTAAGCTGTCGGATTTTCTTTACTGCATATGCTGCACAGCTCAGCCTATTCGAAAGAGTCTCTATGTGTGGGCCCCACCCACTGGAGTTTACTATCTATTGTAGGAATTTTGTACAGTACAGTATTGCCTAGGAAAGCAGTTTTATAGATAGATATCGCGAAACGCCCCGATGCTTCGATTCAATTAATGAATCGTGACATCCGCAGGTACGAGGTGTGGGCCGACCCGTCGGCCCTGGGCGTCCTGCGCAAGCTGCTGGTGGTGTCCCGCTGCAGCGCCCGAAGCACCTGGGGCGGGGTAGAGGCCGGAGCCGGGCTGCAGTCGGCCCTGGCGCGCCTCGCCGCTTCGCCCCACAACGTCAAACCGGACCTGCTGGGTGACTCTCTTTAGACCTCTGTCCACGAATACTCGCCCCGGAGCGAAGCACGAGACGATGATGAAAACGTGTGCATCTGTTGCAGAGGAATGTCTGACCCTGTGCGTGCAAAACACGTCCCGGGTGTGGGACGTCTCGCCCCGCTGCGGAATCGTCGCTCCCCATTGCAGGCCCACGCCCCATTACGTGAGTGCGCCCGTCCGTCATCGTATTCTGGTACTCAACAAATATTTCGAATGTTAACGAGCATCCGGTTGAACAGTTGGAGTACGGCGTGGAGCCCGAATCCCTCCGGTACGTCCCCGAGCCGCCTCCTCACGCGGTTTCGGAGCTGACCCCGTCGTTCGGAATGGACGCCATAAGGTACCGATTTCGGCACTCGTCTTTAGACCTCGACCTTCCGCATCTACAGACGACGGCATACCCGCAGGTACATGTACTTGGGCGGCGGCGACAAAGGCGGCGGCAGATGGCGCGAGTGCGGGCGTTGCGGCGCGCGAGTCCTGTCCGCCTCTCTCTGCGCCAGACATCCGCTTCAGCGGGCCTACGACGGACGCTTCGTCGGCGCCTGCAGGTCGGTATTCCTTCGCTCCGATATGATACAATTCATATTTCAGGCTTTTAATTTCTTCTTTATTGTTTTAGATGCGGAGGGAAATGGAGTCTCGTGTCCAACTTCTAGAATTCAACAAATAAATTAACTGTACATAGACAATAAATATTTCTTTCTACTCCTTTTTTATTTACTTCATCGGGACAAACACTATTAAATTAGTGTCATTCCTATATTTGGATACAAAGTGTCACAATAACAAAAATTTATAAGAAATAAGAAATTTATACTTAATTCTACAAAATTCTACTTAGGACTGAGGGTAGAGAACCGCGATACGTCAAACTCTTCCCATTATGGAAGCGATATAAGCTAGTGATTGGAGCATTTACGCTGTTTGTTCGATGACGTGGGATCTGCGATTGAATAAACGACATAACAATTTACTCTTTCATTAGTTCACATCAGCTCTACCGTTAACAAAATAGTTCCTTCGGGGTGATAATTGTATACCTATGCGGAAACCAATTTAACTGTATTTGGACCTCCCGGCAACTTTTAATTTCCCGAGAAACTCGTTCATAGCTCAGTTAGGAACCGATCGCATATCTGAATCTCCTTAGCTCAAGTCAAAAACCAACTATTCGAGTCACCCAAGACGAAGCAAAGATCCACAATAAAATGCCTAGTTAAAGGTTGATGTATTCGGCTTAGTGAAAAAAATATTCTTAGTAGCCGCATAATAACATTCTACGAGTCACCTTATTTACAATGCACTAGATTAAATAAATCCCTGGGTTAAAAGATAAATATAAATTGTTATATACGAGCGGTTTTTTTCTGGTGAAATTTCAAAGTGAAAACATAGATAAAAAAATTTCTGATACCCTATAGATTCTCAAAGTGACTGTATTCTGTAAGCTATAATTTAAATGACATCACTGACATTAGCAATTGACAATATTTCGATTTCTCTTTACCTCACCCCTCGATCCTCATACCTCAGACCACTTCATCAGTTTTATTTCGTGAATTGAAGGAGTTTATTGCGACTGCAATTTTTTGTAACCGTCGCGAAATTGATCAAAATATCGAACATTGTTCAATTCTTTTAGCATTTTCTTAGTAAAATTATTATTATAGTCTAATATGGCAGACAAGAAAGGTATTTATACAAATTCTTTTAAATTTCTTTGTTCTTTATAATAATTAATCTGAAGGTTAACATATGTAACGTCGTATAACTAAAATTTTTATGCTATAATCTAAGCGATAGAGTTTTTGTATATGATGTCTGTAATTTATGTGATTGATATATTTAAACAATCGTTTTAATATATACAATTGAACCAGAAGAGTACTATTGTGCTGCGATCAATAACTCAAATCCAAGATGGAAGACAACGAATAGGCGGGATGACCAACTTACGTTATCGATTCTTCTCTTTTAAATCTACACCTCTCGAAGAATTTATATATAACGTGCATATTTAAATAACTAAAACCATTTTAAGTGTATTACGAACCTAAATTAAAACATTCGCATTTAATATTAATAAAAATGACAAAAGTACAATATTATATGTACAATTTTGTCGGTTTGCTGTAGCATTAGAAGAGAAAAGATTTTGTTACATTGTCATATTGCAAATTATGCATGAATCAAATTAGTATGCAACATTGTTACATATGTCAGCCCCCGCAATCGATTTTTTGACATAGGCAAAGGCTTAGTGTCATACAGCCTGCCGCTTTTGAGATAATAATAATGAATTGTCCATGCCCTGTCCTATCCCAGCCGCCCCCTCCTCTCCACAGGTGCATCTCGGGTCTACGGAGTCAGCTGTCACCAGACGACTAGTCAATATCATGTAATAACACAAAATAGAATTTTATTTTTTTTTCTTTCTTTGGAGACCTAGAAAAAATAATATATGATATGTGCGTATCGGCGTGTGGACGATCGTATGTGTTAATTCTTAATAATGTAATTTACAACTTGATTGCTATAGGATTTTACATCATATTTTATGTTTATGTAATCAATGCCAACACCTCAACATTTCAGTAGGATCAGTCTGAATATTTTCTCAAATTAAATGTGATAAAGCAATAACACCATTGTTCAACTGATTACTCATGCTGAAATGTCTCAGACAGCATGCATAAAATATTTAAATGCATTCAATGACCTTACACTGGGTCTTGTATATTACAAAAACCAGTTTTTAAACCAGCAAATAATATAGAAATCAAGTTTGTTTTGGTTGGAGCTTTTTATAATAGCTTCACTTTTCTTCTAACATCTTGCATTTATTAAAAAATAAACATTTTTACTACAAAAGAAAAATGTGAATTGTTTTATACAGCTCCAGGCAATTTAGATTAATTGGTAAAAAACAAGTTGTTAAGAAAAGAACTTTGATATCCCTAAAACAACACAATAGTATTAAATGAAACTTTATAATACATAATTATTGTACATTGTTATGGTTCTCAAAGTTCTTACATTTGATTGATCAGATGTCTTTTTTTCATGTTTTATTATAATTAATTTCTTTACAGCTTCTTTTTTAACCTTTTTTTAATCACTTATTTGCTAAACTCATCCTTTAAATTAAAATCCTTTCCACATTGTTGTGTCAAAGTATGCAAATCCGTTAGATCCTAATTTTGGAATTTAAAGGGTGTGTCATTCAATGTTGATGTTTGTTTGCTAGAATTTTTGCACCTTTCTCAACATAGAGGCAATCCTAGACATTTTTATTTTTCTGTACTTTTGTTTTGTAGCCGTTGCCTCTCTGTTTAAGCATTCTCATTGTTTGTGTGTAATGAGGATGTCTTATCGTTTTAGAACATGCTAATTTAAAATTATTAATATATCAAAGCTTGTCATGTGATTTTTTTAGTGAAATATTACCAAGTTTAATTTAAGATAAACGCAAATTTCTGAGAAATCACATTTCTAAGCATTTATTCAGTCTCAAGTTTCTGTTAATTCAGAATCTTGTGCCTCTAAATTAGCAGATGTAAGTTGAGTTTCACTAACAAAGGAAACAAATCAGTGCCTGGTTTTTGTCATTGAATTGTTTTTTAGTCTACAATCATTAATGATCATTATTTAACTTTAACAATTTACTGAACGACCAATGTGCACCAGACAATAATTGCATTAATGATATTTGTAGACCAAGTAGGGTGATGGCGAAAATGTTGCAAATTATTTGCGACTTTTCAATATAAGCAAATCAATAACAATTAAGGATCGCATGTTGCTCGTTAATCGAAACTCAAAAGTAATTGACAGTAACACACGGTTCTATTGCCTTTTTAATTTCTTTTCTTTCTTACATTTTGAATTAAAAAGGTAAATAATATTAGGCATAATATGACGTTAGTGTGTGACTAGTACATAAGGTCCAACGGGAGCATGTTGATTCGCGTTTCGGTGGAATGTTTATTTTATTTGATCCGATACACCTGAATGAAGAAACGTCATGTCGTACCACCGCGACGGGAACAGCAGCGGCGAACGTCTTAATAATTGCCTTAAGTATTATTGCATGCACAGCTTTACGAAGGACAGGGAAGTATGCCTTTCTCAGTCAACATTACTAACTTGAAATGTCTCTTAGGCATCCCATTCCACAGGGTTCCTGATTAATTAATTTACGTGCAATTAATTGACTCATGATACAACGTAAATATTTTAAACAGACTTGTAGTGGGACGGAATAAGTTGTATTCTATGTATAGTTAAGGGCTTTTACCAGGATTTTTATTTTAACCAACTTTTGCTGTTTGAACGCAGCCTTTGGTTTCGCAATCTGCGAATTGTTTGTTTTGCAGTTTATTTTTTTTTTTAATACATTAGCGTAAGACTTGCATGGTTCTAAGAACTTTATTACAAATAGATTTTGTTCACCGCATGATTCTATGTCCTTCTGCGCATCATATCGATATTTATTTTTCACGTGTCGCTTTTTTGCATTCGCTTTTTAGATATTTAAACAGCAAAATGAGTTCAGTATCGTTAATGGGCGAGAGAAATCTTGGTAAACTTGTTTTAGCTAGATAAAATATAGATAATATTGTTTTAAAGGAATGTTCACGAATTGTGCTCACCGTTGGGGCGCCACTTTGAGTCCTGTCTGTTATTAATCGCTACATTCCTGCAAAGTTGAACTCTGATTTGACTTCCTCTCATGACACAGCCTTACAGGGATGTGGGCTCCATATATACGAGCTTTTAATCATTTGGTTAATTCGTGAAATTAGAAGCTTTTGTATATGATGAAAGCACTTCGCCCGTGACCCGGCACGGACGAAGCCGCCCGTATTGGGACACTGGCGATCCTAGATCTGTTAAATAATTTATAACTAATGTTTTCCCCGTACGGTTCATGATCGTGTGATGATTGTTTTGTTAAAGCGGTTTCTTTACCATGGTCACACTCGCACCTCGCATTTACGAACCTGTTGATAGTAATTGAATGGGTTACGCGGGGCGAATGTGATCATAGGACCTAGGAATGCATTGTAAATAACAGCGGTAGGTCGAACCTATCGAATATCTGTGACCTAGTTTCGCTCCGGAGCTGAGGTCGGCCTCTGGATTTTTTCAAAGACTGGAAAAATCCAAGGTCTGTTTGTAACGCGTTGTATGGACATCGCTTGATCGTTAACACTGACGCTAGTGAGCCGCGCTGTAGTGTTGCAAATGTTATATTTTTGTAGATTGTGAATATAGCAACACTCGTGGCACGTCACTACGTCACGCGTGAATGCTCGGGCTTGGGTTGTGGCGCGCTTTTGCGCGATTCTGTCCGATAGATGGCGTCGCCCTGACCGGTACATTTTCGAAACATTCAGTTCAGGCCTCTTCGACTACGATTTTGACGGGGGTACTGCGTGACTAATTAATAATTATAATATACTTAGTCTTATTTTTTCCACTTAATCACAAGTCAACAATATTCACTCAAAGCAATTATTGTTTAGTCCTATGTAGCACTCTCGCAACACGGCGAGGCCAAACTCTGTCGTTGTCTTGGCATTTTTCGTGTAGATTTCGTGTTGCTATACTTCCGTTTTCGATTCGTTCAATTTTCTCGGGTATGTCATTAATATAGTGAAATTGCACGAATCGAAAGCGGCGAGTACCCCGGTCAAAGTCGAATCGTCAGAGCGACGTCCCTCGGGCTGGGCGTAGTCGGCCGTGAATGACGTGAGAGGTTGTTGCAGTGACACCTCCCCTCGGAGCCTACCCGCAGCCGCAGCCCCCGCAAGGACCCTTTCTGCCCGCGCCGCCGCATCAGGCAGCCCCGCAGTATGGAGGTACTCGAGTGGCAATTCTAATTCAGTCTTTGAAATAGATTTTCTCTTCGTTCTTTTATGACCTGACGTGTTTAGTGGCGGGCGGATCGCCGTACGGAGTAGCCTTCGGCGGGGCGGGAGCGGGTGCCGGCGGCGTGTACGCTCCGCCGCCCTACGAGCAGCTTCAGCACCACCAGGGCATCCCGGGGTTGGGCCAGCAACTGCCCGTTTACTCGGGCGCAGCGGCCATGTACGCGGCCGCCGCCGCCGGTTACCCGGGCTACATCGGCTACCCCGTGCAGTACTACCCCTACTATCCCATGCAGCCCTCAATTCAGCCGCTTAGACCGACCATCATGATACCGGTGAGACGCCAGATAATATCTGAAGTCAAGTCATAGACACTGCCATATTGAGAGTATCCTTTTATCACGAACGCCATTTCCAGAACGGGTTCGAGGCTGGAGGCCGCTTCGAGGGCTTGGCGCAGACGCTGCTGCCCCCCGCGCCCCCTACCGTCCCACCCTCGCCCGCGCACCTCGCCGCCATTCAGCCCCATCAAGTGCTGTGAGTACACTCATTCGCTTTGAATAATTGAGACCTCGTCCTGACCGATTAATTTTATTTGTGGATGGGCGTTTCCCCTAGATGGCGTTAAGTGAGAGCGCGGCCGGAACCGACGGCGCCGACTCAGCACAATCTCGTATAACTGAAGAAGGACTATTAGCAATAAATAATATTAATTGATCTCCGCCACTTTCGGTCGGTTGTGACTAAATTCTCGTCAGAATCAGACTACTTGCCCGTCATTGACCTAAAACCTGAAGTCTTCGAAACAGTATTTAGCTTTATCTCAAATAACCTTTTTTTCTAGTTTTGTCTAATATCTATACGAAAGAGCTAAGCACTACGACATTTAAAAGAGAGTCCTACTTATACGAGATTTTAATGAAAAGAGTATTATATTTTGAATGAAAAATAATTAAAAACATTTAAGGAATGCGCTTATCGTCGGTTTGATCAGCTTAGCCCGATATTTGACTGTGATGTGTTTTACTTTGCACGTTTATTCGTCACTCGACTCGTAACGCCCTCTGTTAAGATGAATTTATTGAAACGGGTGCACTTGCTGAATTATTTTACATCGAAATCAGACATATTTCGAGTGATGAATAGAACGAGAGATGAGTGAAGTCCGAGTAAAGATAGTATTAAGCGGACTCGTTCCGCTGAAACTAGTTGTAAGCGCGGGTTTGAGTGCTGTTTGTGAATAAAATCTCTTTTGATGTTTTCTTACTTCTCCTATTTACTAAACAAAAGTTATTTTTTGTAAATACTTTGTCACCTGTGATCCGGAATACTATTTCTATTTAGACATTAGAGAAACGAACAATGAACACAAAAACCCGCGCAATATTTAGTAATATAAAATGGTAACACTGGTTGTGCGTGACGCGAGCGGTGTGCGAGTGGTAGAATGATATTGTTTCCATCTCGTTTTGTTTAATCATACGTATGTTTCGTTAAAAATGTTGTTTATATTTGTCTGGTAGATATAGTATTGGAGAATATTGTTCGGTCCTTGCCTAAAACTTGCGATAAATGGGGGCCCCATTGATAGACAAAAACCTACTTTATCTGCCATTAATCTCAAGTAATGTAAATGAATAGAATGATCTGGAACAAGTGGGGCTCAGTGGTGTATGGTTGATAAAATTTTGAATCTCAAATGTATTAGGTGATTAGCTGCTGAAGAGCTTCTGAGATATCGGATTTGCCCGATTTCTTTGTTCGACAAATATATAAAATAAAAGTGTTTAGTTTAAAGAAGCAATTCGCCTTCCAAGGCACTGACAAAGTATTGACTTAATTATTTTGACTTGAATGCATTTGAATAGTATTGATGGAACTCGAGCCGAGGAAATTCCATTCCAGTGTTTCTTTAAGTCACAAATGATTTACAAGTTGTGTTTCAAGGAATGTTTACAATATAAAATATATAATTTCCATTATAGTTAACATTCCTTGAATGTGGAATTATTAGTAAAACAATTATTTCACTTACTATTATGAAAGTCTGCAGCATATGCAAAATGTATTAATTTATTTTAAATGGCAAAGTTTTACTGGTCATAAATTAAAATAAATTTGCAATAAAGTAAGTGACAGCTTTTTAATATTTAATTTTTACTCGTGTATTTTATATTGATTTTTGTTGATCATGATTTTTCGTTGAACCCGTTATACTTAAAATGGAAAAGGTATAACTCGTGCGATTTGGGAAAATAAAAATGTGTAGATCTGAGAAATGTTTTTTAAAAAGGCATTCAATATTAACTCCTCACGTTACCACCCATTTCTCTTTCAATTAACGGATGACACGGGAGTATATTAAACGTTCACTTAGAACTTAACCTTAATAATTCGTTATCCGTTCGTTAAACCGAGAATGAGGCAAATATGCATCCCACATTGCCGGGACCATAGTTTAATTCAATGTTCAAAACCCAGGGATTATTTTCTCTTAATTGATGAATTTCTTATATGTTCTATGCATTTCGATTAGTTTATCTACATATAAACTATAAAATTAATCCAGACAGGCAAGAAATCAAAATTATTAAAGAATTAAATAATTTGATATAGACGGATTTGCATGTAGATAAATAATCGAAAGTGAGAAATAGTTAATTTGAAGTGAGTAAGTGAAAGTGGGTTTTGCTCAATCTTGTATCGACTTGAAAGTCACGTGCAATATATAGCATAATTATTATTTTGTTTCCAATAAAATTATAAAAATACACAAGCGTTGTTTTATTGATGCCGCTATTACCCATTCCGATAATTATAAATTCATCATCTTTAACAAGGCAATTAAGACTGAGGGGCCTAACAGTTAAATATAGCGACAGCCTTCGACCGGCTCTGTCAAACAACGGTTCTCAAAGCTACTATGCCTATGCGCTCCCCGAGAAATTATGCGACTGGATCTCCAGGTTTCTGGCCATCGGCGCCGATAATCCGATCATAAACAACCTGTCCGCAAAAAACGCCTTCCGCTTTCCAAAGAGGTAAGCCGGGTTTCCACCGCGAGCGGAACGGTTAATGGGTAAGGACTCGGTCTAACTCGCAAGCGTAAACTGCATACTTGTATTCCCACCAACAAATAGTCGGGCGGAAAGGACTGAGCGAGCAGAAAGAGTTGAAAGGAACTCGCTCAGTTCTAGGGAGCGGAGCGGAGTAATTACGGAGTCCGTTCAACTCGCAGTGACAAATTACATAGTAGCGTTTCCACACAGAAAGTGCTGAGCGGGGCGGATCGAACGAGTAAAAAGTGATTGAAACGAGTCCGCTGTGGCAAGGTCTCGCCCACTAGTTTGAAACGGACTCGCTCGCGGTTTCCATCACCCGAAATTGTTCTCTACTAAGTACTAACCCTGTAATAGTTATTAAATTTTTCATCGTCTAAATCGTAGAATAGCCTATATTCCCCTTTCAATGTTCTTTCTCGAATGTGCTGGCATAACCAAAATCTCCGTCTTGCACGTTTTTTCTATGCTTAAGATAATATGTACTTTTTCTTTCTGTATACATAATCACTGTCTTCATCCCGTGTCACTCGACAACATCGCAAATTCGCAACAAAATACTACCGCACGTTCAAAACTCCAACTGAATTCGCTCTCTGTGTAAACTGATTGTTCATTTTCCATTTCTCATTTTTCGTTCAGCTCGCTCCGCTGATTCCTCTGTCTCATTTTCCTTTTGCAGTGGAAATCAACAGACAAATCTCTTTGTTGGTGGAAATGTAAACCTATTTCATTTAAAAGGCGTCCGTCCCGCCTAACTATTTCCCACTCATTACCCTTTCGCGGTGGAAACCCGGCTGTACTGTTCTCGAGGCCACAGCCAGCATCTGACCACTTGTAATACGGCCGCGGCGTCTTACAATCAAACGACGATCGGTTTCGCGATTATTTGGAGGGAAAGGCTAAATTACCCTCCAAAAAGTTTCGTGTGCTCAGCAAGTCTGTACGGTGCTTCATTCCATCGCTTGCAACTGTATAAAGTCCAAATTCCGCCCCTCATTCGGAGTACTGTTCTCACCTCTGGGCGGGGGCTCCCCGGTACCAGCTCCCTTCACTTGACCGTATTCAAAGAATATCGAACTGTGGTTCGAAACGTCGTCGACCAATTCCTTTCCGAGCGGCTTGGAAATCTTGAATTGAAGATGTGGGAGCATCTTCGATCGAATGTACCACGGAGTGTTCCGAATAAAAACTGCAGCTGATTTTCATCATCGTCCATCGCACCACCGCTGTGGAACCAGTTACCCACTGAAGTATTTCCCACCCAATTCGATTTAGGGTCCTTCAAGAAAAGCCACACAATATATCGCACACCCAGATCAATACTGCACTAAGTCAAAATAAAACTTTTTTGAGTATCGACTAAAAACTGTTGTATCATATAAGATGTAAAGTTATTACTAAGATTTTTTAAATATTCTGTGAATAATCAAATGCTTATCAATATGACATTAGTTAATTATTACTGTAAAAAACTCACATAAAGTGTTTAACCCTTACTTTTCGAGTTAATTCACTGTTGTAAAACTATTGAACCAATAAAATAAAAATTATTTCTATTTACTCCGTTCTTACTGATTGATTCTGAAATAATGCAGTGTAATCCTATCATAATATGTTTGGTCGTAAATATTCAACAAAGAATTATCTGTTTCAATTTCAAGAATGTATTCATAAAACAGTAAATAAAACAATGGAATCTATGAAAATCAGCATGCACTTTTATTATACACTGTGACAATGTGATCAGCTATATTATGTTATATGATAGATAGATATGAAATTTTCAATTCAATGAAGGAAATTACGTTTCCTGTAAGTGCTGTGCTACTCTAAATTCAATGCTGTCTTGTAACTGAGTTGACATAATCAGTAGGAATTAGTATATTTCATTACAAGTGCGGAAAGCCTGTCATTGCAACGAGTTCCGACGAATGTCTACCCGAGCCGAGGCGCAGCCGAAGGTGAGGGTTGACAGTCGGGACAAGTTGCAATGACGGTACCGCACGTGTACTGAACGACTATTTTTAATACAGTTGCGAAAAAATTAAGCAATTTAATTAAACTATTTGCTTTTTTTCTATTCTCTCTACGGAATAAATTCGTTGCACGTAGATATGTAGCGACTTATATGTTTCCGGCAAATTGTTCTCCGAAGCATTTTATGCAATTATACTGCGTTCGGGTGGTATTCATTCAAATAAAATATCGTCGAAATTACTCATTTTGTGCAACAAATAACTCAACTCGAAAGAACATTTTTGGAAAATGGCGCCAACCGCAAAGAATATGAGCAAAGCTTGTTTTTTCTTTTCTTCACCCATTCTGGGTAGGCAAAGGGAACTTGGCCCATACAGCCAATTCTTCAGTAGACTATTTTTATTGAAAGAAAACCAAATATAACTCTGTGAGTTCAATCATTAAATCTGATATTGAAACAAATAGTAGCTTCTTTTTAAAATATTTGCATGAATCATAAAAACTTCTGTGATTTTTTTTAGTAAAAACTTCATGGTTAGTTTTTTCTTTTTAATATTTTTTTTATTGATATGAAATAAAATAAACCTAACCTAACTTATTGAATCCAATTATTAGTAAACTTATTAAAAATACGTATTTGCATTTATTAAAAAATTCTTTTTAATATTTTTTTAATTGATATGAAATGAAAAGAAACCTAACCGAACTTATTGAATACAATTATTATAATATTTAGAAATCATATATCATAAAAACTTCTATGAATCTCTTGAATAAAACCTTCGTGGTTGGTTTTATCTTTTTAATACACATTGTTTTGACAGTTGGCAAAGAAAACGCACGAGTGCGGGAATGGCAAAGAAAAAGCACGAGTGTGTAATAGCCCACTTTCCGAACGCTATACCTCCCTGCAATATGCCACTTTTTGAGCAACTGTATTAAAAAATATATTTTTCAATTAGTTCCATTATATCTCTCTTTTTGTTTTCAGCCAGAGGTTGTTTTTCTGTATATGCTTTAAGATATTGTGGAGATGTGTGTTTTGATCTTTGTAGCGCCTTCGAACACCAACTTTCTTAAAATTAGTCTCACTGTACGATTTTTTATAGAAGAAACTCAGAGGATATTGCTTTTCAACGCGAAGTTGCTTAATGTTAATCCACTTGACTTGGTTATTGTCCTCATCCACATTAAAATTATTGCCCCAAGATTCCTGAAGGGCTTTCAGGTCATAAAAGTTATTGTGTAAAAGTTCTTTTACATGATACGGCTCTCCTGCTTTCTTCGCAGTACGAATTAAAGTAGCATATTGCTGTGGGCAATAAATAGGAACAGATTTTAAGTATCTTTTAATCTGTTTTTCTATTACACTGTGGACGTTGTCCCCTTCGTTTTGAGAATGTTCGCGGATAAAAAATTTATGTGTTATGGAATTAACTCTAAGCATGTTGTTAACTGCGTAAGCATAGAAAGATAGTAAGTATTTGTTTTTTTGTTGCCGAAAGCAATTGTCGCTATAGAATATGACATCACATCATTATAGGATCCTTTTTTGCAAGTATCAACTCAATGTATGCAAGGACACAACTCCCGATCTCACTTGCACCCCGCTTCGCTTCGGTTTCGGGTATCTTCTGCCGATGGGCCTGGTCTATTGGATTCATTGTCAGATGAGCACTTTGAGCTGCTAGAGCTTGATGACGATGAGCTGCAGTCTGATTTTTTCTTCATTTTCAACACAAATTTCTATTTTTCTTTGTGAAGTGGTTGACGCAGCCTCGATTGCCGTTGCTTCCAAGGTATTTTCAAGCAACAATAGACCCCGACCCTTCATCATCTGCCAAATAACATAAAATATTCAATTTCATTCACTAATACTGCATTATCTCAAAAAATATGTTAAATCTTCTTAAAAATAAATTCTAAAACCAATTTTCAAAAGTATTCTTTTAGTTTAGATAATAAGTAGTAATTCTGAGTATAAAAAAATAATATATTGCTCTATTTCCAGAAATTATAACATTATTTAGGTTTACCATCAATAGTGCATTATTTAACTAATTTTCAGCTTTATCAAACAACACTGTACTATTTTTGAATAATTAAAAAAATATAACATACCCTCGTCACCAATACAGTATTATTTAGAAATACTATGATAACAGCAGAAGCAGGAAATTCACCAACACTGCATTAAATCTAAATAATTCGGAGTAATTTTCTACTTCATTCAACAATACTTAACCATTACAAAATAATTCACTGTTACGTAACGTCACTATATGCTGCTTCTGTAAACGAACAAGTCGCAACTGGAATTAGATTCTTATTCGCGGTTCGACTAGGCAGTTATTCATTCACCAAAAGAGACTTAGCACGACATCTGTTGGCTGTTTTAGCAAATAAAGATATGGCTGTCTTTGTGGTATGTGCGGGAAAAAAATGCCTATTTAACTATATAAATAAGTCGATTCGAGGATTTTTTGACTTAGTGCAGTATTGATCTGGGTGTGCGATATATATATAGCTAAAGGGACAATAAAACAGAAAATTTTCTCATTATCTTGACTTAAATTTCAGATAGGAAACGACTCACTACGATATAATTATGCTCGTCTTAATGTACCTTATAGCATAGTTCTTGGTAAAACGGTATGTTAATGTTAGGTTTAGGGTTGAAAAGAGACAATTAAATGTTCCACATTTTTTTATTAAAACATTAGACATATTATGTAGCTTTGTCGTATGAACTTCCGAATGTAAGATATCCGTAAATAAGTGGAATAACAATCCGGCGAAATGAATGAGCCTATCGCCTGTCCGTCTTGCCGACTCCTCTTTTGCCTGAAAACAAGTGTTTGGGCATCTTGGTGCCGATGAACCTGTCGGCCTCTCCCTTGAGACCCATTTTCTTGGTTTTCTTCGAAATCGCGATGTGAGCCATTTTCTTCGCGCGCTTTTGCATCTGCGGAGAGAGAGAAAGATATAATTTTGTGAAGGTCTAATTCGACGCAGTCGTCGTGATGAGTTGAATGTGGCTCTTACGGCGACGTCCTTGACGCCCTGCTCGTCTCTGGCCGGCCTCGAGACGGACCTCGTGCGGGGTTGGGACTCGAGACGAGCTCGCTTCGCCGGAGCTGACATGGAACGAGAGCGGGAGCGGGACCTGGTGAAGTGGGCCTCCTTGCTCTCCGACATGTCCACGCCTGTAATTTTTGCATAAAATAAGTAAATAGAAGAGAGAAAAAGAGAACACTTTAGGTACGAAGAATTCGATAATTAAACAAAATGCAAAGAAAGTCTCCGAAACTCACCCAAGCCTTCCATCTGCTGCCTTAGCTTGTTGGTGGACCGGTCCCTGTCCCTGGCGCGACTGGTCCTCGGCATCACTGGCTTCGTGGACTGCTTCACCAGGCGAGACTCGTCCTTTAAGATCGCCTTCTTGTTGCTGTAAAGCAAAACGGCTGGAATTAGATTTCTAAATACCTATCTGAAGAGGCGCATATTTATCTTGCAACCGCAGCACGACAAAGTTAAGGTAAAAATATCTCGAAGCTCGAAGGCAACCGACCGTATCTGGCGGGCCAGGTCCCGTATTTCCTTCATGGTCTCGTCCAGCTCGATCTTGGGCACGGCGTACATTCCTCCCGCTTCGCGCAACTCTTCTTCCTTCTCCAACTCGGCCAATTTCTAAAACAAATCAACAAAATTTAATTTCCAGCACAAAACTACCGGCCACGTTTCGCCATAATTATTTTGTCTAGAATGCGAAAGAGTACCTCAAATATTTCTGGATCGATGTAGTCCGCGATGTTGTGTCCCTCCCAGAACTCCGGGATGGCGTCGTGACGCTCCTCCTCGGCTATCTCCGAGTAGTTCTTCTGTAGATCTGGAAAACAAAATCCACTCGTTCAAATCGACTCCGACCTCATCACTTGGCCCGTGAGCGGTCGACGAGCCTCACCGAGAACATAATCGTCGCCCTCCTCGATCTCGATCTCCCTCTCGAGCTTCCTCTTCCTGTTCTCCTTCTCCATCTTTTCCCTCTTGGCCAACACTTGAGGCGGGATCACGGGCGGACGGACCTTGTTGTCCCGAGGCGACGGAACCGCCACGTGCAATCGATTCAAGATGCCATCCACCTGCAGACGAACATTGCTCTTTATAAGTAAGAATCGTTCCGAAAATGACATTCAAAGATTATTCTGCCATATACCTTCTTTGTCCTCATCTTCTCGGTGACCCTGTGGCCCAGGAGCCTCTCGCAGGCCTCGATCTTGACCTCCTGAACCCCTTCCTCCGTGAGGGTGGACGTCCTCATCACGGGCACCGTGCGAAGCTCCGAGTTACCGTCGGCGCTAATCGAGAGGAACCGACATTCTTATATAACTCTAAACTTAGGGAAATTTTATTTCAAACAATAATTAATTATATTCGAAAAGGATCACTCGTCCTGTTTGTATGGAGTAAAAGAAATAATACTCACTTGACAATATTTCCTTTAGCACAATTAGCTTCGAGCTCTTCAATGAGAGATCTCTTCTGCTCCGGCAACTCCTCGGGCTTCACGACGTCCATCTTATTGAGGACCACAATAAGTGGCTTGTTGCTGAACAGCGGCTTTATACTCTCGAAGAGCGATATCTAAGGTGAAACACACTTTATACAAATAACATCAAAATTTTGTTTGGCAAATTTCATCCCCCATTTCCCGAGGTCATATGTTGGATCCCCGGCTGTACCGATGGAGCTTCATTATATGAAACATTCGCTCGATCGTGAGGAAACCGGCTCCGCCCAATGAGCTGATAACCTACTTGCTTATAACATTGACAAATGAACATGAAACAGATACAGAAATTCTGAGGCCTAGACCTAAACTTGTGTAGAGCCAATTGTTTGTTTATAATATTTTAGTTGCAGTGTTTCTTGTCACGGGTAATGCACAATACGTACAGACATACTCTGCGACCATTTGACAGATATTAATGTCGGCCAATATTGACTGAGCACCAATATCACATTGACCTCAGCTTCAATGTGGCCACACACACAACATACATAATGTTTTAGTCACTCACTTGTTCTTCAATACTGTGTCCACACTGCTCCGAAGGATCTATGAAGTAGAGAACAGCGGCTCTCAAGTGCGCAAGAGCAGTGACGGCCTGCATTTCGATAACGTTGCGCTCCTCCAGCGGATGATCCAAAATACCAGGTGTGTCTATCACCTGATACATAATTAAAAATCATTGTTTTACAGTTCTGACAGTTTAAATACCCAACAGTGATAACATACCTGCCAACGCAAGTACTTGTAGTCAGTGTGACCAACATAAAGACTTTTTGTTGTAAATGCATAAGGCTGAACTTCAACATCGGCACGAGTGATCTGAAAATTTTTAATAATTACAAATATTTTTTTTACTAAACATTAATAAATCAAATATTAATGTCAAATATTTAAATATTCAGTCAAAATATTTTCTTTACTAAACATTAATAAATCAAATATTAATGTCAAATATTTAAATATTCAGTCAAAATATTTTCTTTACTAAACATTAATAAATCAAATAATAGTGTCAAATATTTAAATATTCAGTCAAAATATTTTATTATGATTGCTATAGTCAAACAACCAAATAAATAATATGTCTCATTAACAACCCTTTAAAATTTCACCTTATTAATGAAGCTTGATTTTCCAACATTTGGGAAGCCGCAGATAATGATGGTGCGTGTGTATGGATCTATGGATGGTAGACGAGACAAATGTTGCCGTACCTAAAATTCATAATTCATATTGGCTAATATATTAAATATAGTGTTATTTTAAACTACAAGTACATTAGGTAAATATGTGGTTATACTGTGTAGTAGTAGTTATAGTTGGAAAATTATACTAACAGGTTTTAATTTATTAATCACATGAACATTAACACAAATTTAAGACCTGAATATTATAAATAATAAAAAACATTTTTATTCATATGTATAGGCAATTAAGTATGTTATAAATAGAACTCATTATCAATTTTATAAAAATAATACTACTTACTTGTTCTAAATATGTCAAGTTGGCAGACTGCCTCTTCATGATTGTTGCCATTCGACCAAGAGCAGCCCTTTTCAGCTGTTTACACCGATATAAGGAATCTCCAAATTTAAGCAAACGCACATAGTCTTTGGCGACACTGGAATAAGAGTTACAGGCTAATGACCAATATATACCAAATACAACAATGGGTTTCATATACATCTAGCAACAAACTATAAGAACCAATTTAAAAAATTGTTCTCTTAAGCATAGTATGCAACAGTATATAAATTAGTAGCTGTATATTATATATTTATAGAAAATTAATATATTTGAGTATTTAAAAAATTAACAGATAAGTAGTAAGACAAAAACAGATTTATTATTCTGCGTGGCTAGAGCAGCAGAAGAGAGAGATTGTTGGAGCAAACTATACAGATATATACCCTGAGAACTTACTTATCAATCAAATGTCTGGCAGTATTTAACTGACCTAAGCCCAATTTATAGTGATCTTTGTCATAGAGTACATTCATTAAATCTGCATAAAATGGATGAACATCATCTAGTTTTGGAAATTCCTGAAATAAAAGAAGTAATCAGGCTAGTTTTAAGAATGCACACTCCTTTTTTATTTTACAAAAATGTATCAAATTAGTACCGTACCTGTATGATGCGAGATAATCTATCATGGAAGTTTTGTTGAGTAAATTTCACTTTTCTCATATAAAATGCACGTATCCGCGTTATTTTGTAATGTTTATGCACAACAGTTGGTGTTTTCCTTTGCGTTTTCGACAAAATTATATCAATAAAATCCTGCAAATAGCAAAATATGAAGGTTAGGTTAGGTTATGGGTCAGAAAATAATACAAGAAATATTTAATAGGGAAAACAAACCTTTGCCGTGGGAACCACGGCTATTTTCTTGAAGTTATATAAACTCATTTTTATTTATTCACATTTGCCTTTGATATAAATAATTATTTACCAAGTTCAACACGTAAACACGTGAAGAACTCGTAAGAAAAGAAAAATATTGTCAACATTCCTAATGTCAAAATTTACGGGTTAGGTTAAACGTCACTGTCAGTCGTCAAACTACTTCCCAGTTCCCATTTTAAAGTTAACAATTGAGAATAATTTCAACAAGGTCAACATAATTAGAAAAAAACTTGATCTATCCTATAAAATTTTGATAATTACAGGAAATTGAAAACATGTTTGGTACACTTTACATTTTTGTGAATGTACTGTAAATTAAGATTGTACTAGGATCTGTGTAAAGTGTCAACTATTATTTGCGGCTTTCCTCCGGCAAAAGAGGGCAAGAGGTTAGAAATTAATATTAATCAAGAAAAACCGAAGAAAATACTATTGACTGTGGAAAGTTGTTAGTAATATAATATAGGATTTGAGAAAATTCCAATCTGTTATAACATTTAAAAAATCTTCTGTCGTAATTGGCGGTGAGTTCACAATATTTCATCATTTCATTTGTTTTAAAATTATTATACGGTTATTATTTTTTTATAGGCTTTTAAAGTTAACGCTAATTATATTCGGTATTTAAAAAATAGTAAGTTAATATTATTTTCCAGAAACGAAGTAATAAAAATGTATTCAAGAATTGGATGTGTGTCAAGCAGGCTTCATAGAAAATTAAGCTCTTCTAGTCAAAAAAAATATAGTACTAGTATTCTGAATAAGAAAGAAAATGCTTCTAAAGGTATATTACCTGGCAAACTTTACCATGGCTTCATTTGTACGGATATGGAAACAATAAAAGAATATAATATGACTGCATATTTCTTGACTCATGAGAAAACTAAGACTGAGTACCTGCATTTAGAGAGAGATGATGCCAATAATGTGTTTTCGGTTGGCTTCAGAACTACACCTCAAGACTCGATGGGAACACCTCATATTTTAGAGCATACAGTTTTATGTGGTTCGGAAAAGTATCCTGTCAGAGATCCTTTCTTCAAAATGTTAAACAGATCTCTTGCCACATTTATGAATGCTTTAACGGGGCCAGATTACACATTTTATCCATTCTCCTCTCAAAATGAAACAGATTACAGAAATTTGCAAAAGGTTTACTTAGATGCTGTGTTTAAACCAAACTTACAAAGATTAGACTTTTTACAAGAAGGTTGGAGATTGGAGCATGAAAAGTTAGAAGATAAATCATCACCATTGTTGTTTAAGGGTGTTGTATATAATGAAATGAAGGGTGCATTTTCAGAGACCAGTTCATTATTTGGACAAAAGTTTTTAAATTCAATACTTCCCAAAGGTACATATGGTAATGTTTCAGGAGGAGATCCGTTATGCATTCCCAAATTGACACATTCTCATTTGAAAAATTTCCATGCTACTTATTATCATCCAAGCAATGCAAGAATTTATTCATATGGTAATTTTCCATTGGAACATAATTTGAAATTTTTGAATGAAAATTATCTAAGTAAGTGTGACTACTTGGATCCTAGCAATACCATTGTTAGTCCTCAAGAAAGATGGAGAAAGATTCAGAGAACAAATGTTTCTTGTAGAGTAGACGAGTATGGTGGACCTATTGAAAAACAGAATCAAATTGCAATTGGTTATGTAATGTCAGACATAACAAATGTATATGAAACATTTATGATGACAGCTCTTGCTGAATTGATGATAATAGGACCAAATTCGGCATTTTACAAAAGTCTAATTGAAAAAAATATATCTGGAGGTTATAATGCCCTTACTGGTTATGATAATCAAATTAGGGATACTTTATTTGTTGTTGGATTAAAAGATGTTGAGAGAACTAATTTTGAACTGATAGAGAAGCTTACAAATCAAACAATTGAAGATATTCATAAAAAAGGATTTGAGAGAGAACACATTGAAAGTGTTCTACATGGTTTTGAGTTGTCTATTAAACATCAATCACCCAAATTTGGTCTCAATGTACTTTTTAACCTAATGCCACTATGGAATCATAATGGTCCTATTTTAAAAGCACTAAAAGTGAATGAATTGTTAGACCAATTGAAGGCAAACCTACTGGATTCGCAATATGTTAAAGATGTAATTGAAAAATATTTTATACTTAATAACCATAAATTAATAATGACTATGCAACCTGATTCTAAGTTTGATGATATCTTTAATGAAGCAGAATCAAAATTACTTAAATTTAAAATTGAACAACTCACTAGTGATGAAAAGGAACAAATATTTAGAGATGGTATGGAATTGTCAAGATCACAAAAGAAAATTGAAAATCTTGATATACTGCCATGCTTACAAATAGATGAAATAATGTTAAGTAAGACAGCTCCAACTTTGAAACATTCAGTATCTGGAACAATTCCTTTGCAATTGTGTGAAGCAAATACTAACGGGGTTACATATTTCAAAGGAGTTCTAGGAACTGATAATTTAAATGAATCTCAAAGACCCCTATTGCCATTTTTTACCTAT
This sequence comes from Pieris rapae, assembly GCF_905147795.1. Classification (NCBI taxonomy): domain Eukaryota; kingdom Metazoa; phylum Arthropoda; class Insecta; order Lepidoptera; family Pieridae; genus Pieris; species Pieris rapae. The sequence continues at coordinate 10,060,133 of NC_059523.1, read as the reverse complement.
GTTATTGATAAGTTTGATACAAAGTCCTTCAACTACAGAGACTTTGATAAGTATGTAAGTAAATCAACATCTGGGTTAAGCTTCACCACGCATGTAACAGAACATATTGATTTAGAAGAACAATATGAACAAGGGGTGCTTATAAGTAGTCATTGCCTTGACAATAATTTGTCAAAAATGATGAACATTTGGTCCGAAATTTTCAACAAACCGAAATTTGAAAACAGTGAAAGAATGAAAATGTTACTCACAAACTACTGCTCATCTCTAACCAATGGGATCATAGATAATGGTCATGTTTATGCCATGCAGGCTGCTCGCTCGTTGGTTTCATCAGTAGATCAATGTAAGGAGAGTCTTCTTGGTATCAAACATGTCATGAATATGCAAGAGTTGCAGAAAAACCTTAAAATTGAGGAAGTACAAACTATTATTGATGATATAGGTAATAATATTTTACTAGGGGGAAACTTAAGAGCAGCAATCCACTATTCAAAAGATAATAACAATATCCACGAAGAAATAGATAGATTCTGTGTGAAACTTTGTGAGAATCAAGAGTGTAAAGATGTTAATAGGATTAACTTCACAGATTCGCATTCCCTACCAAAGGAAAACCAAGGTCTTCATGTATCAATGAACATTCCAGTTAATTATTGTGCAAAAGTAATTCCAACAGTTCCATATACGCATGCTGATTATCCGAAATTAAGAGTTCTTTCTCGATTTTTAACCTCCAAATATCTCCATCCAATAGTACGTGAGCAGAATGGTGCTTATGGAGGAGGAGCTATGTTGACAATGGATGGTATTTTCAACTTCTATTCATATAGAGACCCGAATTCACGTGTAACAATGGATGTATATGATGATACCACTGATTGGATGTCAAAGAATGCGAGTTTGGTGGACGACCAAAACTTATTTGAGGCGAAATTGTCAATTTTACAACAAATGGACGCACCCGTAGCTGAATACATGAAAGGAGTAGAGCTATTTTTGTATGGTATGTCATATGATATATGGAAGACTCAGAGGGAGAGAGTTTTAGCCGTAAAGAGAGAAGATATATTAGATGTCTGTCAGAAGTATTTGACGCCAGACAAGTGGGCGGGAAAATGCGTTATTGGGGAGGGTGCGTCACAACAAATTTGCAAAAGCAAAGAATCCTGGAAGAAAGTAAGCGGACCGCAAGAGAAAGAGAGTTGTTAGGCTTTTTAATGGCTTGTCATACAGGTCTAATAAAATCGGAACTTAATGTTTTATTTAAGGTTTATTGCATTAAAATGTATGCTATTCTGTTCCTTAAAAGATTATCTCGTTTATTATGTATGTACTGTTGTTTAAGTACTGATATGTGAAGACCATAGGATATAAAGCTTATTTATTTATAAAAACCAAAGGTCCTTAATAAGTGGATAAGCACTTGACTCTAAATGTTATATCTGTGCCCTCATAAAAAACCACATGTCTTTGTTATATAAATATATTATTAGTTTACGTGTTTGTATCATTTTTTAAATACCTTTTTTATGCTGTGAAACACAATGTCTCCAAATTCTTAATTAATAATGACCGTTAATATTGGTGAGATTTTGGAATTAGTTATTACCGATCATTAATATTTATTATAAAAATCTGCTGTGACAAATTAAAATTTATATAAGGGATACGTAAATACAATAATATCGTTTCTTATATGAATAGCTGTTCATAATGGTGTCGAGTCAAAACTGCTAATAATTTTTCAGAGACGACCATGGCTCTACCAACAGCATTTCATGAACCACAAGAATACTTTGAAGAATGTCTAAAATTATTTGAAGAATATCAACATTTATATATTTTTCCTAACACGGATTTAATTGTAAAACAAGTCTTAGAAAGTATTTCTGTGCAAGGACTTGAAGATGTGGATGTATTTGATGAAAGCTTTGACCTTTCGAAAAATATTTGCAACGATTATTTACGAAACTTTTTCCTAAAAACAGAAAGATTTAAAATAAGATATTCTGAATTTCAAGAACAGAACCTACCGTTTTTTATAGACGCCCCTTTGGGCCTTAAGAAAAAACACGAAATTACCTATTTAGCAGAGGAAATCGACGTTGTTTGTAAGGAGACAGACTGTGAAACTGTTGTTGATTTTGGAGCTGGTTTGGTAAGATTTAAAATTATTATCTTTTACATATAATAAAAAAACTGGGTGGGCGTTTTTCAACCCCGAAACAATCATTCTCTCTGCATTAGTCGGGCATGAGCTAGCATTCTATATAGGTACTAGGTATCTATGTACTGCATTGCGATTTGCGGCTAATACACCATCCAAACTATGTTCAGTGTACCAAAATTAATCAGTATCGCTCAAACGTGATAACGAAATATCCCTTCTAATGTTAAGACATAATATATTTAATATTTTTACAAAACATCATTTATAAGCAGAAATAAATAGATATCATATACAAATTAAAACAAAGTTTTTCCTCCACTTGTGATCGGTTTAAAAATGAAAAAATTTGATTTTTCTTACAGGGATATCTAGACCAACAGATTTTTAAAACTAGTAATTTCAAAGTATTAGGATTGGAATGCAACGAAAATAATTACGTTAACGCAAAAAAGAGACAAAGAAAGTATCATTTTGATTCTTTGGAAAACGTGAAATATATTAAGCATACAATAACCGAACATTCAAATTGTGAAATATTGAAATTTTTAAGGGATAAGTTTCAGTCTGAGCAATTTTGCATTTGTGGCTTGCACGCCTGTGCTGATTTGACAGTTGACGCAATCAATTTGTTTTTAAAAATGGATCAAGCACGCGCCATTGTTATAATGCCTTGTTGCTATCACAAAATTTCACAAAATGATGATGGGCTGTTTAAAAACTTTCCATTGAGTTATTGTTTGAAACGTACCAACAAAAGCTATAATGCAAACTTAAACATACCTTTCTTGCGGTTAGCTGCTCAGCCGCCTAGTAAAAGTGATGAAAAATTGGAAGATTTAGTTTTTTCCCTGCTGGCGCGAGCTACACTTCAAAAATACGCGTATGAACGTAAGTGTGATAGACAAAAATATCAATAATTTTTTTTCGTCTCAATCTTAATAGGAATCAAATTTTCCACCTAATATAATATGTACTATGAGGGATGTTCAGTAGAAAGTGACATGAGTATATATGGGAGTTTCAGGTTTGTGTATGTCTTTTCCGAATCTAGTTTCCTTTTTGAAAAACTTTTCCTTCCGATCCCTTAAAAACCGCGGCGACTACTGCGTCATCATCTTTAAATGTATACGTAGCCGAAACTAGCTTCAGATAGGGGATGGATGATGTTTCATCGCTACTCTTGACTTGTGCCCCGCGCACAAGTTCAGCGTTATTTTGATACATAAAAACAACTAAGTACAGCGAGTTTGTTACGTCGTTGCTTGCATATTCTTTCATCATTCATGCAACTTTGTTATTCGTCCCTTGTGTAAAGTCTTCTTAATAGTGCCTCCTTAATAAACGATTAATTTTTTTTTTGTTGATCCACTATCGACGTAGGGCGTGCAGGGTTTGTCGTTACTGGGAATTCTTCCTCGTTTGAACTCAGCACACCAACAAACACCTGTATAATATGGAGAAGCATGAACCTTTAATGTTACTCATAAGCCTTAATTTACAAGTTTCATAGTAAAAAGGTTCAATTGTACCCATTTTTAAGAACACGTTCTGACTGGGAATGCCGTCTTGAGTCGAGCTCGTTTAATCGAGATCTCGTGTGATTAAGAATAACTATCTCGTGAGATATCGGGTAGTGTTCGAAAACCAATTTGTTTTGAATTAAAAACGAAAAATGCGATGAAGCCTGGTGTGGATTAATTACGAGGTTTTTAAGATACGGAAATATTTTTAAGAAAAATATTTATTATAACGGTTCCTATTGTACTTATAAACTAATATTTTAACACAAGCCTTCGAAGTGATGAATAAAAAAATAATTTTCAGAATGACTTCTCTATATCTATTCTAGTTATTTAGGGAGTGATTTTGGAAATAACTAATTAAGATGCAGTCTCCAGAGAGCTGTTTGATAGGCGCCATCTAATGATTCTCTGTTCAGCTAAAAGTGCACCCTAAGAGTCAACGCTGGTTGGCATCACCGTGAATAAGTGAACTTTTAAAAGCTACCCCTTGCCACTCGCAGTCTTATTGGTTTTAATAGGAGCAGCAGATGCAAAACTTCTGTTATCATTCTAGGCAATTCACCTTAGTTTTGCTCGTTTTAGGCGTTTAAAAGGGTAGGTATATGACGATATTATATTTTTAATTTTCTTCCGTAAGTTATATTTGCTGCTTCGGTTGCATTTATTCGACGCTCAGTGTATCTACGCTTGTCACGAGATCGGCATTGGATTTCCTAATTCCGACAACGCAGACAAACGAAAAAAAACAAAAGAGATTTAATGGCTTTTTCTTGGTAACTATATATGACTTAACAATGTAACTATTACCTAACAGTATATTTTTACCCAGGAGAATGTACCGCATTATCACTCTTTTTTGAACACCCCCCGTAAATATACTGTCTTTTTCTTTGCCATGAAATTTCCTTTGTGATTCTTCAAATTGTTTGTTTGTTTTACAGATAATATAATTTTAAGGCGCAAGAAACGAAAAGCTGTGCGGTTTAAAACGAAACAAAGGGATTTCAATACCTACGTCAAAGACGCGGTGGAAAGTGGATTTTCTTTTATTTTCACCGCAGAGAGTGAAATGAACACCCCTGATTTAGACGAACTGTCATTAGTTTGGCAGCAGCACTCTTTAATGACATTTAAAAAGGCCGCCATATTTATTGTATTACAAAATAATTTGCAGCAGATCTTTGAAAATTTTATTTTGTACGACAGACTATTGTATTTAAAAGAAAATGGTATAACAAATTGTGAATTTAAAAGAATTGTAAATGATAAACTATCACCAAGATGTTTTGCTCTTATTGCTAAGAAATAACTTTAAAAATAAATATTGTGAATTTTTTTGTGGGCTTTTTTGTTAAGAGCACTTTTGTCACATCTGAACTACTGGTCCATCCTAGTTGGTGTTAGCTTACAGAAGTAATTATTTTTTTAGACATTGGAAATATAATTTATAATAACATGAATCAAACTTATAATAAATTGTTTATTACTGCAAATCTCTTGAAGAACATAGTTTATACACTGTACTTATAAAAACTATAAATCTTATGTTACAAATCATAAAAGATACACTATTGCAGAACTTAACCTACATAAAATTTAAAAAATACAATGGCAAGTCATAATGGCAATTAGTTGTGTATATATTCTGTATTAGATCACTCAACAAAATATTATGTATAATGTAATGTACCTTTTCATGTTGTAAATAGAGTTGGTTCATTTTAAGGTTTGCCTTTAACTTTATTTACCTATATGTACTTACTATTCATTCAGATCTTCCTTTTTAACTTTTTTCTTTCCCCGTTTAGCTGGAATCATGATTTTAGTTTTCCACTCTTCTGTGGAAGCATCTTGCATCTGAATCAATTCCCCTGTATCTAAATTAATAGGGAACACTCCTTCAGGAGTTATCTTCTTTTTAGATGTATCCATATTATGTCTTCTTTTTGTGTGTTTGTTGTAGTTGGACCAATTAGTAAATTTCATTCCACAGAACTCACAGTCATAAGGTTTATCACCTGTATGTTGACGTTCATGATTTTTTAGAATTTGTTTAAATCTAAAAGCCTTATTACAATATTTACATACATGGGGCATTGAGTCAGTGTGTATAATTTTATGTGCATTTAGCTGGTATTGAAGCCGGAAACATCTGCCACATTGCTCACATGAGAATGGTTTTACACCAGAATGCATCTCCACATGTCTACGCAGCATATTTGGAAACATGAAAGATTTATTGCAGATCCTACATACATGGGGTCTCACTTCATTGTGTGCCATTATATGTGATGTTAATGTACCTTTATTATAAAACATTTTTCCACAACGCTCACAAGTGTAATCTTTCTTACGATTATTAGCATGTATTTTCTTATGATCACGCAAACTATTTGGAGTTTTATAAACTTTATTACATAGTTGACAAGTCAGTTCTTCAATAGTGAGTGGAGCCCCCCTTTTTCTATTAGGTTTACGTTTTGGTTTATTTGGTTCAAACTCTTTTAAGTGTTCTTGTAATGCTTTTTTTGTAAAAATTTCACCACATAGATGGCAAGCTTCTTTTTCTTTTCCCAAGTGAAATTTGAGATGTGCATTTAGAACCTCCTCATCAAAAGATTCATCACAGTATTCACAACGTTTCCTGAAAACAGTTAATTTAATATTTTATTAATACAAATCAGATTGATGCCTCAGAATTTTGGTATTTTTAAAGATATATATATCTTTCTAACTAAAGTTCTCTATTGCCTATGGTTTGCAATCAAAACAAATGATCATTTCATTTTTAAGTGATAACAGGTTATTAGTATATATAATAATAATAGTAAATAGAAAGTTTAATTTTATTCTACCAAGTTTGTATTCTAAAACAGTTATTACCGCAGTTTCCGTTTATGTTTTCTCACATGTGAGATAAATTGCTCAAAAGTGCTAAATTCAAAATCTTTACAGTACACACAAGCAAAAGCATTACACCTCCCATGAGTCATTTGGCTGTGCAGTCTTAGTGTCTCTATATTTAAAAATTCAATATTACAACTAGAACAGGTCCAAGGATAATGCTTCCACTTAGTTAATGTTTTTTTTAAACTGTTTTCTTCGGACGCATAAATGCTAATTTCTGGGATATTTCTAATTGCAGCTTCAATAAAATCTTTGACATTTAATTCAGAATCATCTTTTGGTTCAGGTTTCACTTCAACTTCATCCAAATCGTTGACATGCTCCACTTTAACATCACTGTCTATTAAATCAGTATTAAAATTCTTTTCATCTTCCGAGAAATAAAGGTCAACTTCAGAATTGGGAAACATGCTATCGAGAACGGTCTGGGCTATCATTACGTTGTTCAGAAACTCATAGGCTTTATTCAAAGATTCGTAACATACAAAGCATACCATTTTAGGTAAATTTTCTTTTAAAATATCAACATATTCAGCATTAACAAACAAAAGTTTTTTATGTATTTCTTCGAGTTTGTTTTCTTCATTCATATTTAACATTTTTTCACTGTTCTTGGGCTCCGCACAAAACCGGCAGTATGTGTTATTAATTTCCATTTTAGGATAGCCTAATATAGCAAGCTTTTAAGTTACATTAGCATTTTATTATATCATAGATAAATGAATCATGATGTCCCAAACTATTATAATATGATTAAAAATATACAATAATATTATAATCATTCAAAAAACTAAATAATAAAAACATGACAATTGACAACAAAAACCTGACATTCAGATACTTTTAGTCACCGTCAAATGCAAATAGCCACTGGCAATACAAGTATCAAGAATATCCTGATCATAGAGTATAAAACTAAACCTTGAGAGTAAGTTTTAACAAATTTTATGAATAAATTTAGAAATTGCGTTAAACAGTCATAAGGAAGCTCGTGCGCTCTCTGTATTATGTATTCCAATACCAATGAAATATTAGGTATTTAAGTTTTCTACCAGGTATTCGTACTAATAATTATTAAGGCCTAATTCTTCCTTACTGAGACTCAGATATCCACCCCGGCTGATACTTCTTACCTCTCCTATCCATAATATATCTATATCCTATATCTGTGCCGATCGGTGGTAAGTCTCAGCCCTGGTTTAAGCGTTCTTGCAAGGCGGCCTCGCGTCAAAAGCGAGAATGCTTTAAGGCATGGGTAGAAGTGGCGAAATCTAATACGAGCTAGCTAGCTAATACCAGCGAACTCAAAAAAGCATATAACTCAACCTCCAGGTCCTTCAAACGGGAAATCACTAAGGCAAAGTCAGAGCACATTGCCGGATTTGGCGAGAGATTGGACCAACTCCCTTCGGGGACTCGAGCCTTCTGGTCTCTCGCCAAAGGTGTCCAAGGGATTATTTTTTAAATACTTATATGAAAATATACTTACAAATCTTTCTTCAAATATTACATGTCGAATTGGCGTTTTGTCGAATTGAGTTCCTGCGTGATACTAACTCATTCTGCTCACTGTATAAATAATAATTTTGAAAATATAAATAGAAAATTTTTTATCAGTTAAAAGAATATATAATACTTGAAGTATAAAGTAAGTAGTCATATGTATTGTTATTAGATTTATAACCGACGGTCTAATCAAATTAATTATATGATTTGAAAGTAGTTATACGAAAATGTAGTTATGTAGGTGGCAATAAAAGTACTTGATAAGTATGTAGGTATATTTTATTGGTATTACTACGAACAGATATAAATCTACAACAGGCCAGGCTAATTTAAAAGCACATGGAAGATGTTTTTTGTTATCGTTAGTTAAATATAATTTCTGTTAAAACATTAAATAGTATTAAAACTGACTCAAAAAATACGTGACAATTAAAACTTGAAATAAACGGGTTTAATACATATTATAGTTACTTATAAGAAACACCATGAATATTCAATAAGTTCTAACTTTTTTACTGAATTTGTATTTGACTTTATTGACTATGACTATAATAGTATTATGACTTTAACCTGAATCATATCTTGATAATAAAATTATGTAATTCTGAACTTCTTCATTCCTTTGCAAAAACAAACTTACGATATTTATGACCCCCGACGGCCCATCCGAAGTCCCAACCTTTTTAAAATTGTCCTCACTGTAGCTGACTACAAAGATAATGTGACGTCATCTTATTAATGAATTCGATGAAACACAATAAAAATCTTACGTTTAATGTTTTAATATATTTAATTGCCGGAGCAATAGCGTATTAATTATTTATATAATATGTATATATTTTTCAATTTGAATTAGTATATGACTATGGATTCACTATAACTATCGACTCTAATAGCCGTTTATTTATACATTTAGCAGTATCGGGAAATAAATTTCTTAAGCCTCATTTATTTGTTAATTTATTGTAAGAGCCCTGTGACAGTTTAATAACATATTATACTGCTGATGGTAGCGGCATTTTTCCGATGTATATTTAAAATACACTAACCTCGTACGTAATTTTTAATTAATTTTGGGTTAATGATTAAAACAAAGTCTACTTGATTTTTTACAATAAGAGCGAAAAATGTAACATCATAGTTATATCTACATTACGAGAAACTAACCTACTGTAACATTACACCATTGAATACGTATCGATACCTAACACTTATTTAATGGAAGACATATGTGATATTGTTTGTTACGATAATTCTTGGTTGTTCTATGCTAACCTTAAGTACGATTATTTGCTACAAAATTAAAGTTAAAAATATCTAATATTTCTTTACAAATTTCAAATTTTATTTAATACATGTATCTCGGTCTAATTAAGACAATCTTTGCTTCTTTTACAGTGATCATGCACAACAAAAAATATCAGAGAGCATAGGTCAATGTCTACGTATTTCGTTTAAATAAGTTTTATTTACGTTTTGGGTACACACTATCGGAGACCTCCGACCAATTATGTAAGTTTTACAATTAAGATTATTATATACATTAACACGTCTTAAAAATATTAATTGTGCAATACATTAGTGAAAATATAGGTATATAAATATAAACTTTCTGCATCGTGTAATTTATATTACGGTACATAATTCATTTATCTACTGATTGTGATACTCGTGTAAACTAAAACGGAATTGAAGAATTAATAGCAAGGCCTTATTAACACAGATTGGAGAGTGACTTCATTTCTATTCTAGTTGTGTTTGTAACGAAATGTGTGTATGTGTAACGTAAACATGTGGAAGTGTTAAATGAAATTTGTCACACAGAAGTGATGCTTTTTAAGTTAAACAAGTCTGTGTTAAGGGAAAAAGACAGTTTAAGGTAAGTTGCCTTTTTTAATTTTACAGTTAATTCTAACAATAATTTACACTTTATCAAACATATGGTCGATTTACCTCCGAACCATCTTAACATGTGATCCTATCATTAAAATTCTACAAAAAGATCTACAAACATCAATTCTACTCGTCTACTACACGAATTTTAAAATTGAAAACTTTAGGGAGTCAACATAATTTCTTTTAGGACATCATTGTGATACGTCAGCGAATTATTAACCTCGGGCTGAATTTGATTTATGATTTTTTTAAACTAATCATTATATTAAAAAAAGTATGGATATGTTTATGTTAACTACCATTAGGCGATAGAAATGAAAGAACTGCACATGAGATGGTCTTTTGCCTGTATTCCCGTCACAGTATGTCCTCATTTAATAATTGACTGGTAGGTTTCAACAAAAAAAAAGAAAAGTGACAAATAAAATTTAATAAACATAATTAACTAAAACTAAAATACAAATTCTTTTTGTATTTAATTCTAATGCTAATTGTGTATTGTCTTTTGCACAGTATCTCTTATGTACAACTTAAAACTATTTTGAATATATATTCTTATTGATATGTCGAATTAGATTTAAAGTGTTATTATAAAGAGTTAGTTATACATACATTATTTTATTTAATTTCTGATTTTCAAAGGAGCGAAAGATCATAAGCTTACGACTAACTTGCCATGTCAACGAAATCTGATCATGTTAACATTTATATGATTAGCAAAATTATAATTAACTATAGCAAATCGTTCACTGGTATCGTTAAACTTATTTCATTTTATCTGAAGTTATCAAGTCTTCCCGTTACAATAAATAAAACATTAAGATTAATTTTCGTTAAAAGCATAAAATAGGTTATCGTTAAAGATTGTTTTAATACTTTGTTTCCTTAATATATCCATTACGTGAATATGTCATGTTGCGGAAAATGATTGATAACTTCTGTTGTCATTCTGCGTCATAGTGGATTAAAAGGGGGTCCTGTCGCAGTTACAAGCAGCACCACCCTGTCCTTGACGGCATTGCACGTTGCACCAGGCCTGCCAACCTTCACTAGTGTCCAAACGCACATTTAGAGCGGTGCCTACTTGAAGTGGCTGTGGTTGCGCTGAAGTGTTTTCACATGGCGGGCACCCTGTTCTTATAAAGTTGGCTTGTAATATGTATATCGAAACACTTACGTATTTGCCGTAAAATCTGGGATGTTGTTACCAGATTCTACAGTTTAATTCACTTATAAAAGAATACTGCTTACCATTAAGAGTGTAGGCGTCGGTGTCACAAAATGCGTGGCAGACCATGGTCCAGTTTGTTAGATGCTTCATGAGGTCGGAGCACGCGCAAAGTGGTTCCCCTGAAATAAATTATTTTTAGTAGATCTGATGAGATGTTGTTTATTATGGCAAGCGGTTTTCATCTGTCGATATAAGCTAGTCATTGTAGGTCAGATCGTTGTATGTGGATAGACCTTTGTATGAAAATGACAGTTCAAGTGTGCCAATATCTTATCTTAATATTTTAACTTACATCAGTTTTTAAAATAATAAACAAGCGTTTTAAACATAGAAATGTATATTTTAATATTATTTGTACGGTTTTATTTACTTTATTTGGTTTATATTGATCATCAAATATGAGTGTAAAGAGCGGAGACATTACATAATACATTCTATCCGTCGCGTCGCCGAAAGTGGATTCTCTTCGTAAAGTTTGGTTATTGGGATGCAGATAGGAGAACGATCGACATTCTGACCACCGTCTGATCTCAGATTGTTTTAGATAGAATCTGAGATTGTGGATTAATGATTAGGTTCGGGCTTTAGATAGTGGTATAATTAGATAGATTAATTATAAAATTCCGCACATATGTGACGATAATGTTGAGCAGTGTTGACCTAGTGAATTGCTTGCACTCTATTAATGGACTTTCTTTCTATATGTTATTTATCAGTCATCCACCCATTACCCAAAAACTCGATGGCGGGGAGTGTGTCAGGTGCAGAAGACTACCTACTTACTGACTAATCTTAGAACTAAAAAATGATCACATATCAGATACAGAAATCTGACTCCAAAAACAAGGTTTCATTAATTAATATGCTATATGCGTCTAAATCAGTAATATAAATACATAAGGGTTACTTTAACACTTACCGAGCTGATTCTCACAAAGGACAGGGCAAACGGCGACTCTGGGCTCTCCGAACTGCTCACTGCTAACGTTTCCACTCTTCAAAGCATACTTAAGCCCCACCGGCATCAGCTCGCTGCAGGTGGATCCGCATGCTTCGCCGCCGAGTCCTATATTATTTATACATTTTTATAAAACATGAACAATAAAACAATCAACACTAATCAATAAGAAATGATTTTTCTATAGGTACTACTATATTTAAAATAAGGTGGTTTTAAACTAAATAAAACCTCAGCGCTTATTCGCCAGTTAGTTTGTAAGAGGTTTAGTCCACTTATTTATATCGTCATCTTTTGTCGTAATGTAGAATTAGCCTAAGGAGCTGAATACTTGTATTATACAGTAATTTGTTTTTGTAATTTTTTTATGTATGCCTTAAGTTAAATTAAGTTTCCTATCTTTAAAAGTATTTTAATCACTTTATTATATTAACTTATAATATATTGGGATGGTGTCTTTGAAACTAGACAGACTACAACTTAAAAAAAATATTATCATATTACAGTTAACAAAGCTACCTAGGAATTTTATTAGGTTAGGGTTTGTATAGAAATAATTTAGTTTATAAATCAGAAGAGTGAGTAAAGGATTTCTCTACCAAATCTATATTAAACACATACAGGCGAATTAAATTTATTCTGATTTACCTCTGAATAATAGGAAACTATAATACTTCTTTTGAAATATATAATATTAATATTTTCATAAAGTATTGCAATCAAATCTATGAAAGAAGATACAACACATAAGAGACAATCACATAAAACACTTACCACTTACATAAAATCACGTTATCACTGTTACATAATATAATCCCAATTTTCTTATTTAGGTAAAAAAGAAAAATAAAAGAACAAAAAAGAAGAAAACCTGAATGGCACAGATCCGCACACACGGTCGGTCTCGCGGGAACTGCCGGGATTCTCTGATCCTTGCGAAACTGCGTCAAGTATATCCGGTCCAATTCACCCCCGTCGTACTTAAGTTGTACAACCACTTCCGGCTCGCTGATTGGTTGCTGGACGCTCGACTGCGATAGGTCGAACGCGGCCACGCCCAACAACGACACAGCTAAAAGTCCTAACATCTGGAATTTTGTTTTTCCATTATTTGTTGTATTATAACTTACAGAAATGCTATACATAGATACGTGCAATATAAATTGAGAGACTTATCAAATTTTCAAATTTTTCACGAAATATATTTGTTATTTTTAGTTAAGACTTATAGATATTGAAGGGAAATTAAAAAAATTAATATCTTCAACATTCTTCTGTATTTACATTTCAACGTCCTAATCTCGTAGAAACATCGTAGCTAATTCTCGTAGCACCAAGCTACGAGTATTAGCTATGAAATAGGTTCTTTTTTACCTTTTATTGCGCATATGAAGTCCAAAGTTCCTTAATCTTAAAGATTGTTACTAGCAGCTTGTCGTAGGTTAAAATATAAATAAGAAGACTTGCATGTTTGGTTTTTACATATAGATAACATTTAAATCACCTTAAAACTGATAATCAAACGATTCGCGATTTAGGGATCAAGCATATTTTATGAAATATTAAAAACAGCTCTACTTTACTTTAGTGTGACACAAAGTATATGAGTTAATTAAAGTCATATACTTTGTCATAGACTTGACTAGACTTGCTCTATTAGTGGTGGCTGATTACGGACAAGCAAAGGTAAACTAAATCGTAGTTCTCGTGCTACGGAAACACTATGATTTCGGTCTAGTGTATCGTATGTTATGAATGCGATATCGCTATTCTAAAAAGCTAACTCATACAAGCAAGTGTATTATTAACAAAAATATTATGCTTATGCTGATTTAATTCTGTAATAGATAAATGTTATCTTAATATAAATCTCCCTCAATTAATAAAAATGTAATACAATTGTGTGTTAATCAATACTGTAAGCATCCCGCCATTTTGAAAACAGCCTTCGTTAGAGCAAGACATTTGGTTAAAACGAGACGGGGCATCCGGTATTGATCTGAGGCTTTGTGTACAACCTTATGTGCTTGATAGGAGCTTTACATGGGCTATATAGTTGATAAGTATTGACTGTATTTTGATGTAGTATAAAACCGTTCAGTGTTATTATTATTGTTAATAAAAATGAGTCTTGTTGTTAACAACTAACATATCTTCATCTTAATTTTTGGCATTTTGAAAGAATCAATCGTATTGTACTTATATACACTTTTTGGAAAAACATAGAAACTTGAACGTGGGATAATTTTTACCGTTTATCATTAAGATACAATTGTTAAGTAATCAAACATATTTATTTATTTATTAAGCATAACATAGATTCCATTACAAAACTTATAAATTACCAGAAACATTTATAAATTGGGTAATAATAAATTGAGCCTAAGGGTAAAAGCAATAAGTTAAGAGCCTTTCAAGTTAAAAAGTTATCATAGTTTAATCCTAATAAATAGTAAGTTTAATGAGTTTTAGTAAAGTCCATTGTTAGTTAGAAACTAAGAAAATATTACTGACTAAACTTGCACCAATAAAACGATAAATGTGCTTAAAATTACGTCTTACCATATTGCTGGACAGAAGAAATCTAAATCTATTCGCTGGATTTTATCTAAAAACATCGATGCATGTAATTGACTATAGATAAATGTCCGACAGAGACCTTTCAGAGGTAAAACATACAGATAATAGTGACTACATTGTACTTTTGAAAACTTTGTATATATTTACATTTATTTATTAACTTGCACTGCATATATATACGTTTAGATAACATTAATAAATAACAAGCAATCTCTTCTAGGCAGATCTAAGCACTTTCAAGTAAGCACAAACAAAAAGAAATAAAGGTTAAAGGAAAAAAAGTACTTATACAAAATATAATTAATATTTAAGTCTGACACTTGTTTTTAATTCGACAATACAAATTACTTTAGTTAGAAATAATTTAGCTTTCAATAAATTTGATACGCTAAGTTATTTTTAAGAAAAAAATAAACAAATCCATATTTTATGAATTTTTACACAATAAAGGTAAATTTGCTGTTTTTTTTTATTTATATGACCTAAACATCATATCAGGCAGATTTGTGGCCGATAACCAAGGCAATATCAAAGCTTCCCTTTCCTAAAAAGGGACTTTATTTGCTTAAAAAGCTTGATCGGCGAGACCCGTTTTACTTCTCGTGCTATATCATAATATTTATCTTATTGACATATTTGATAGAATTTTTAGAGCCTAGAGAAAGATCGCACCCGTCTCTTTCGAAAGTGGGACAGTTAACAAGTAAATGAAACAACTTGTCGGCTGAGGTTGCACAGGTTTCTTGTAGATCTAATTTGTCTACAATATACTCTGTAGTTAATACTCTGTGTTCACTAAATCCAACACTTGAGATCATATCTAGAGCTTTCAACTCGGACAAGCTGTCGATAACGTTGATTAACTTCGATCGACTTGTTTTTTGTTGAAATCACTTATCTAGTTTTAGGTGTTTTATGTTAAATTTATTAACACACAATTTTTAAAATAAATTTTTGACTGACACTGACTGACTTTTAATTTGCACTATAAAATATTCAGTACATATATTGTAATTCAGGTAAGTTTTATGGTTTGTAAGAGGTCAATCATTTCAAAGGAGAGGATTAAAAGAAACTGACCGATTCTGTGTTATCACTTTATTACGTATACCATTTAAAGTCTAATTACGTAAATATTAAAAATTGATTTATCATTCATATGAAATTATAACAAAGAGGTCAAGTATATTTTAACTAATGCAGGCGATTGATATATTATACGTAATGTTTACGATAGTTTGTTAGTTATGGTTTCATGTAATTATAATTTTTTTGATGATGATGATTCATTCATAAACGTGAAACGTTATAATTATCAATATCGTTTTGCTGTCGTCGTGCAAGACACATAAACTGAAATGCTTTGATTTCGAATTAAATATTTCAAATTACT
Source organism: Pieris rapae (assembly GCF_905147795.1). NCBI lineage: Eukaryota > Metazoa > Arthropoda > Insecta > Lepidoptera > Pieridae > Pieris > Pieris rapae. The sequence continues at coordinate 10,043,966 of NC_059523.1, read as the reverse complement.
TTCATTTTCAGTAATTTGCAGATTCTCATTTTGTTTGAAGAAAGTCTTTTCAATGCAGAATATTTTAAAATAAAGTCTTCATTTTCTTGTCTTAAATATTTATTAAGGGATCTTTAAGAAAATTTTCATGACTAATTAAAAGAATGCTGTCGAACGAAGGGTAGGAGTAAGGGCGGGAACCGCCCACGCCCGCCCTCTGACGTCATACGCCCTCCACAGTGGGGGCAAGTATTGAACGGTGAGGTTTACTATATTTGAAGTTGTGTTACAAGTCTTCCACAGCTTGCACTCGTGACTTTGCTCGTATTCATTTTGTATTTAACATATATCGTTAGTTACGTGAACAAATGCTAAAGCATTATAAAAAACAATGAAATCTTCTCTTAAGGCGAAGAAAATCAAATGCTTTTTTTCGCAATCGAGAGTTTAAAAAAATATAACAAAAAGGTAGATAGTTTTCTCCAAAAATTACTCTAATATATTTTTGAGCCTTCATTTTTTTTTCAAGTCATTTAGACACAAATAAGCTGTCTACTTTGTTTTGTATATTTTCAATATGATACTTTCCAATTATTTATCCAGTCTTTACTTATATATTAATACATTAGGTATTCGCTTGTGTCACTTTAACATGGGATTGATATTGAGATATTAGACTTGTAGTTTTTGTAACTAAAACAAGTTAGTTGTAAAACCCATTTTTAACACCCACACAAGAAAATACTCACGACAGCATAAATTCATTTATCGCGCTTTGTATGTAGGATAAGTCAAACTTCACATAAATATATAGAAATTAAAATTAAATTTTAATGATTACTTTAATTTACTTAATTTATGTAGTTCATGCAGTACGTTTTTCTTTTGTACAAAGCAATTAAATAATGAAATCAACCAGTTATCATTGCAATATATAATTAAATATAATTTACTCATTAAAGAAAATATTACAATAATTGACATACATGATGTTCTGTTTTGTGAACAATTTGAGTTCTTGTTAATAAATTAACTATCTCCAAAATCTTTTTTGCTGATAATTTAAATAATTTCTTAGTAATATACTTACTTACTTTATTTTATCATAAAATATAACATACGTATACGCAAAGCGTTATATTTCGAATATTGTGAACATTTGGTGTTCTGACTGCCTCTTTAAGTAGAGGGAAGGAAAAGTTCGATATTGGAATCTTCTATTAATACCTACTTCTTTCTAGTATTAGTATATTGGTCATGTTTCCACTATAAAAACACCATTCCTACAATCAGCGGGTATATTTTTGCTATTTTTAACGTTTTTACCTTCATTAAGTAATAAATTGTTGATATCACACAAACGAACTTTGTGTGATATCCACAACACACACTTAACTAATACACGTCTCACTCATATCACTTACAATACTTAATTAAGAGTTTAATGAAGGTCATATTTTACAAATTTCTCTTAGAAAACGCCAGCCATGATCTTTATGACTCATCTAGCAATAGTACCTGTGTTAATCTTCACCAGGCACTCGTTCTCTGTACACCTTCGCTTAAGAGTTTCGTAGATTTAGGCTTGGTTTTTCACCGCACCAGAAGGCATTCTTGTTCGGTGTGATCATTTAATACAATCCTTTCCATCGCCCAAGAGATTAAGGACATCCCATCCCAGAATTTTGGACAACCTTATAAGTGAAGGCTCAGTCTAATTGTTAAGGAGCCTACCTCGCTCTGAGGCGTTCCATTTAAGGCTTGAAGTGCAAGGGAGAGCGCGGAACGAGCTACAAACAGGCACAATCCATTAATCTTCTTCTTGATAGATTTTTGTAGGATATATCCTACAAAAATCTATCAAACATAAATAAAAATATTTTCTTGAAAAAATGCAAGCATTCCATCAGTATTTTCTTATGACGTTGTCACATTCAACTATCATCAGTAATGCGACTTTACGGACTACCAATTTTTATTTATAAACAGAGGGGAGTGACGCCAGAAGAGCTATATAAAACCTAAATTTGCCGAAGCGTGTAAACTCTCTAGATTTTCATAGTTACAACATCAGTTTCTTCATTTAATCATCATCATCAATAGCTGTCCTTGACGGACCTTCTCCTTCCTTTTTGTAGGTAAATAATAAATAAAAAGATGGGAGAATCTTTTTATAAAACCTCCTCGTTTTCCTTTCTATCGGATACCATTCTATTACATCCTTAGTCCATTGTGTTAGTCCTCTATATATGTCCAATCTAGTCTATAACTAGTCGTCTAGAACTATAAGTAAGCACTGGTTGCAGCAGGGTTTTGTACACAAGCTTGGTATTTTCGGAAGTGGAAAAAATAGCGAAAGAATGAAGAGAACCTTTATTTTTTATGCGTCTTTCCTAGCGCAACTAATTTGAAATAATAACTTATGAAAAATATTATGCTATTATTAATCTAAGTTTAAATTATTATTCAGAGCAGTGTCGGCCTAATGGTATCATCGTGCAACTGTTATCTCTGAGGTCACCCATTCGAACCCCGGCTGTACACAAGGACATTCTGTGCGCATATACGCTCGTACGGCACAGAAAAACATCCGGAGGAAACCGGTATGTATACTTTAAATCCAAGAAGTCGTCGTTAGTTTCAGGTACAGAAGGCTGATCACCTACTTGCCTAATAAAAAATAAGTCGATATGAAACTGTTACAGAAATGTGATGCAATTTCGTGAGTGTATAGGCCTCAATAGTAGCGATACCGGTTGAACAGTAGATTGATAAAAGAAAATCTGTCTGAAATAATATATTTTATATGATAATTAATCACTGACATTTTTTCATTTTTTTTTTGGTTTAAAAATTTTGTTTATTTTATTACGAATTTGTATTGTAAACCTCAGCCCATATTAAATTAAACGAAAGGAGAAATCAATTCTTGTTGTATGTCGCAGGAGTTTTATACAAATTAAATTACAATTTCAACAAACCACAATGCAATCGTTGCAGACAACGCCTCACAAGATTGAGATTGGGGACATCTTCTTGAAAAATATCAAAAATCTAATATTAGAATCTCATCGACCAAACGGGTTGACCTGGATTCCCTCCACTTCCCATCCCATTCCCCCTTTCACCTTTCAACCTTTGGAGCACGCATGCGTGCTATATAAGCCCTGGACAGCCTCCCAATATTCCCAGTCTTCCTCCAGCATCCCGCCCCAACAGCTGCACAGCTGGTAATAATAAAAAATATCTAAAATTCAACATATATGAAAAATATTAAATTCTTTTACAATTTCATTAACGATCCCTTTTGCCACATAGTCATCAGATTTTCCACAAAAAATATATCATATAAGTAGTGAATTTGGTTTGAACAGGTATGTAATGTTTTTTCTTTAATTACAAATAGACATTTAGAAGTAGTTTTAGTGCCATACATGTCCTTCTATCTTCATTTTGACCTCTCGACCTTATTGTATAGATTTTTTATGAGCATGCGCAGTACTTAGCGCAAATTTAAAAAGTAACGTCCAAATTTATCCTTGACGGGCTACGATTTTCTGACCACATTTCTGAGAGAAAATGCTTTTTGCCACTGTTTTGAGCGGCTGATCCTTTCCACCAAAGAGGTTATAATTAACAAACCTTTTTTCTTGTTTACAGAATAAAAAGAAGCTAGCAATGTCCAAGCTAACTCTGGACGGCTTTTTTTCGTACTGCAAACAAATAGCAGAACACATCCAGTTGGTTCGTTCACATTCTAGTCGCCATTTTCCGCCATATTAGCTGCCATATTGATTTGCTATCCGCCATCTTGACCTGCTTTGCATGAGCTTTTTTACATTTATACCAGAAGTTTATTTTATAAATAGGTATGGAGTTGTGATTTTAAATGATTCGTAACAAATCAAAATGCGACCTCACAGATATTTTAAAATCGGATATATTACTAATTATTATTTGATTCCTTTCATTGTTTAATAATTCTACTCTAGCGTTATTTTTGCCTTTAGAAGTTAATATCTCGACATTAAAGAGTTTTGTTATTATATTTATCATTATTTTTAAATAACGTAATAAAATGAATCGCTCTCAAGAGCTGCAATGCTTTTACTAAACTGCAAAGTTTTACCCGTAATATTGAAAATGATTCAGTCATCACAAGAATTGTGTATCCTTTCATATTTGACGCGTTTTGAGAGATAAAGCTTTGGGACACAGGTTCTTGGCAATCGTTTAATAACTGTAAGATAACAATTACTTGCAATACAAATGTGTATGTTTGTCTACAGGGCGACAGAATGGCATCTCTATCCGGTATGGGCACACCAAAACTCACTTCAGGCGTAGGCAACCTGTATTATGACTGTAAGTAATATTTTTTGGATAAAAAAAATTATTCCCAGTGGTAAATAGAAAGAGATTATAGAGGATTACCTAAGTAAAGTAAGGATTAGGAAACTTTTAAATTATTATTTCATCGTATTAATCTGGATTTTTAAATATTATTTGGAAATAGATTAACTGCGCAGTTCTTGATTAACTGCGCACTATATATGAATAAACATAAATGATTTTTCCAAAATTCTCTGAAAGGATTTAAATTCAAAAAGAGCAACACATTTTTCTCGGTATTTAATTTCCTTGTATCGCCCTCTGACGGCGGTAGATAGCAGTGAAATTTGAAACCAGATCCGGTTTGAGCATCCGGATACTCTCCGACATTAGGTTATGCCTTCTCCCTTTAGCTATTTTAAATAGTGGAAAGCAATCCTATGGATAACACTTGTCACATGGAAAACAAAGGACTGGCAGACATGAGTAGTATAATAAAACTATAATAAAAAAGCAATCAAATCTAATTTTAATTTTTCTTTGTTGTGTGTCGGAATGTTTTCTAAAAAATTTAAATTCAGTTATAAAATATTTCTGCTTGAAAATAGATATTGCTGAGCTATTAAATAAAGACTTGAGAACAACATAAGGGGTTCATGATCCTCCATATTCTACTGTTGTGCGTTGGTGTGCTCAGTTCACGCGAGGAAGCACCTTGCACCTTGTACAAGACGACCCTTTCAAGGGACGCCTTACATTGGCAGGGATTAAACAAATGATTGAAAATAAGAAAAAAATGTCTCGGATTGTCGTGTTACTGTGTTTTATAGCAGAGAAATGAACATTTCGTTATGTATACTCATATTATAATGAGGAAATATTTGAGTTTTTGTATGTAGGTTTGTTTTATTACAAAAACTACTGGACCGATTTATTAAAATATTCTACCGCAAAGCTGCATCTTCACTGACTATATTATGAGTTTACAAAAATATGGATCCCTAATAAAAATGCAATAATATAACACAAGGTGTGAAAAAAATATTCACAAAAATCTGTCACCGGGTTGGCTGTGGAAACTATCGAAAAATATGTATCAGTGTCTACTAAAAGAATATTTTACCCATAAGCAATTGTATTTTGATCTATCCTAAATTGGCACTCCAGAATATTCAATTATTTTGCTGCCACAAAACAAAACTACGTCAAATGTTGTGTTTAGCGAAGTTGTAAGAATGTGACTGAAGTTCTACAAAAATTTTCTTCTTAAATATTATAGAAGTTTTGCATTTTCGTTTATATTTATAAAAATCCATAATAATCAAGATAAAATTTCCTGGACTGATTAAAAAGATTATTTTATTACCTTCTTAATCTCAATCATTTTTCAATACTGAATTTTTTAAATTTACTAATGTCGAACATTCTACGTAAATTATGTTACGACGATCGGTATCTACGCGAGTAAAATCGAGGAGCATTACTAGTATTATATATATATATATATATATATATATATTTATATATGTATACACAAAGATTTGGTTATGAGAAAAATGGGTGACCAGAGAATGCTTTCGCCAACTAATCCACTTTCCGAGCGGCTTTATCCATTGGCTTTGGCAGTGATTAGGGTCACTTCATCTTCTACCGCATTTACAATGGAGAGTGTTCAGAAGAGTTCTTGGGATTAATACTTGCAGCTGAATTTCATCATCGGAAGTCGAGGCAGAAAACGACATTCGAGTATGTGGAACCAGCTCCACCTGAAGTATTTGGGAACCCATTCGACTTACGGTCCTTTATGTAAGTGTCAATTACTTATACGGCAGCTACGCACTTGCGAGCCTTCTGGCAATGAGTGTCCATGGGCATTAACATAAGATGACCTTACTACTTCACTACCTTACTTGATAACGCGCACTACACCAGAATTGAGATGGTCGCTATTCAAGAAGCCGGTTTCGAATTGATGGAACAACCTCCATATTCGTAGCTCCGAGTGATTTCTTGCTACTCGTATTTCCGTGGATAAACAAACACATCAGGGGCTATGAATTATAGATATGCAAATTGTATTTAAACATGAAAGGTAGGCTACATCGAAAAAAAAAAAAAATTTAGTAAATGCTAATTGCGTCATACTCATTATCGTCGAACATCGAACACACTACCAACCTGTCTGTTACATTTTCTACTCTTTAATATAGGCTATTCTCTTTGGTTCATGCGACTATATATATAAATAAAACTTTTTTAAAGATTATAAACATGAAATTATGATGTTATTATCAAACTATGTATGTATAACATACTTATTTAATTACTTTTATTAAACTATTTCATATAGTGCTGACATTTCTTCAATCTTTAAAGTAGATTCATCAGTAATAAATAAGCATAAAGTAAAATCCCTTAATACCATAGACAAACAACCGCAATCTCGCGGAATGGTCGTAAAAAAACAATCACTGTCTATGCTCGATGGGGCAGGCGGGAAACGTAATCCCAAAATATATTACCATAGACTACACATAGACTGGGGTAGTTTAAATATTTCTTATGACCTTTCTGTTGACACAGAGCAGTGTAGTCCTAGTGGTTTCTACGTTTCAAGCCTGGGTTCGTGTTCGGACTTCGGCGCTGTGCACCAAGTTTTTCTTCCTATGTGCATTTAACAACGAAGGCAACACGCGGAATCCTACTTTAGGCCGAAAAATCTATGGGATATTTCAGCCTCAGAAGGCAGATTACCAACTTGCCTATTAAATTGATATCATTTTTATTATTATTTATGAATGTGTTATCATTTATTTTTAAATATAACATTAATATTAAAATTGTCTTATTCAAAATGTATTGAAAGTAATATTCGTAACAATATTTATGACAGGCTCAATGTTTTCTCGTTACCCTTAGAGGAAAATCGTGAAAAGGGCGTAAAAATCTATTACTGCTGCTAAATCCACATCAGTCTATCAACCCGGATCAAACGAATGGGTATTTAAGACCGGCCTTATGCCTTCTGATGAGGGATAAGTCTACTCAGAAATATAACTAATTGTACTCGTATCAAATAGGATAAATTGTGAACATCGAGTTTCTACGGGCTCCGAAAAATCTTGTTTAATTTAGATTATATTACCGTTACATAATATATTATTTTAGATTTGATTAAAACAACAAATAAATTTATTCAAAACAAATAACATAGTACATAAAAATATACCTAATAACCTTAAAATTTAATAATTAAAAAATATTATTAAAATGAGTCCCTTTAGGCACGTTTCTGAAGATACTGACAGCGTTCCCCCTTTGAATAGCTAGACTAATTCTTTGCCCGAGGTAGCTGCCAGCTCTTCATTCTCCTGTGATGTCGACTAACCTTTTTGATAATTCCCTAAAAAGCCTTAACGCGCAAGGACCCCACGGACCAAGGGTCTCGACACCGAATGGGACAAAATCTTATTCAGAGCCTAGACAGGGGTCTAGGCTCTGAATAAGGTATTTGCAGGCTTTAGCTTTTTCAGCCGCATCAATATATTATTTATAAAGACTCTGTACTTAATTTACAGTCATATTTTGTTGCATTCGTTGAGAATTTATGATTTAAAAAACTATTCAGAGAATTTAATTAAAATTCCGAATATATTTTGCTAACCCTAAGCGCAGCTGTTTCGTAAGCGAGCCTAATCGACCGCTCGAGGGCTGTGAGTGAAATTCCAGAAATACTTGGGTATACAAGTATACCTATTTGTTATGAGTTGGTATTGCAAACAGGTTTTATACTTTTTACTTCTTTGATTCGAGGAAAGTTTCAGTTACGTTAATTAAATCTATTGATAGAATATTTATCTTAATAACGTAACATTATTAATGTTACGTTGGACGAAATTCTACTGGGGTAAAAATTTTACTACCGAGTAAAAGTAGGCAGGTAGGAAGTTATGGAATGGTGACCTAGAAATAAAACGAGAAGTAAAGGTAAACAACATCGTAAATGGCAAGATGATATTAAAAAGGTGGCAGGAGCCAAATGGATGAGGAAAGCAAGAGATAAATCTTTGTGGAGAACACTTGGGAAGGCCTTTGCTGAAAAGAAAGACAATCAAGAAACCGGTGTCTCATATTAAATAATATGATAATATTTAAATTTACCTTCATTAAATTGCGTTAAAAAGTATATAAAGTAGAAATAAGATAAAATGTAACTTACAAGAATGTAAATAAAGGCTATATTTATTAATTTTTGTAATAATAGTAGGCACAATAATTAATACGTAACTACAGCCCTTAATGACAAAATTTGAAACGAAGTTAATCTCCTATCTATACAAAAGTAGACGAAAACGAATAACTCTATGATACGTTCTAACATGGCAACATAAATATATAAAATTGCTCTAATTTGATATACCCTGAACTTCCATGAGTGTCGTAATCCAAACCAAGACACAATACAGCAATTTGACAAACTCAATCATATCCAAAAATCACAATACCGGTTAATTTCTTACAAAGTTCTCATTGGCATTCGGCCAGCGCGCGCGGAGTGTGTTTGACAGCCAAGTGATAGTATTACGCGAGGATTACTCCGAGGGCTGCAGGACCCCTTATGGAGTAAGAGGGTTACACTTAGGATTGTGTGAAGTGAATTTTGTTGTACTCAGTGTTAATGTATGAATATGCTAACTGTGGGAAAGCGAAAATAAAAATGTTTTTAAGAAAAAGCCTTTTCTTATGAAATTGCTTCAGGTGCACAGAACACATATTGTACCGTACCTTATGCAACTTTCTATGTACAAGAGTTTAATTCATAAATAGTTTTATTTCTATATAAACCCTTACAAGAAATACAAATGTTTAATCATAATCTAAAAGGGAGCATAAGAATGATTAAAGACTTGTGAATAAAAGTAAAGTTGACGTTAATCGTTGGTGACAATCATTTTCTGATTTATCAGGATTTGTTGGTTGTGTAAACCAACAAATAGTATCTAATACTCGTAATTGTCATGTAAATAAAATCCCTTTGGAAAAACCAATTACGGTATATGACGGTCATATTTTTAAATTTATTTATTTATTTATTTATTTACACTTCGTTGCTAAAGAAATACAAATAACACAGTATATATAAATTACAAGGGATGCAACGGGCGGCCTTATCGCTAACAAGCGATCTCTTCCAGGCAACTTACAGGCAACAGGTAAATGTTAAGTGAATGCCTATATATGCCTATATAATGGTGCCAAATACAATTTGCCGATTATACAATAAAATGTGTGGGATAGCTGAAATAGTTTATCAAAAAGGTAACCATAAAAACACATAACGTGCGCTTACTCCAGCCTATACATTCCTGGACATAGGGTGGATATTAAAAGCAGTGACTTTTTAATCACAGGGGGCCATTCGACCCAGCGAACAGCGCCGGGTTGGAAAACGTATTGTTCCGGAACACAATGCTTTTTTAAAATTTGCATTCAAAGAACATTTTAAAAGTACGACTAGAAAAATATCCTTAAGAAAGATTCTTTAAATTAAATAATTACCATTTTATAATTGACCTCTACTTTCTTCAATGTTAGGTACCTAACCATACTTAAAAGTCGCCTTCCTTTTTAATATCGACATTTGTAATTAGATCACAAAAGAATAGAGGTAGTTCTCTCTCTCAGTGATAGTTAAAATAGAGCATTATTGGCGTAGTGGCTCCAGCGTGCGACCCTCAACCTTGAGGTCGTAGGTTCGATGATGCCGAAAATTGGCTCGAACGGTGGAGGAAATATCGCGAGGAAACTGGCTTGCCTAAGACCCAAAAAATCGATGCAACATCTCAGGCATAGGAGGTTGATCACCAACTTACCTATTAGATTGACAAGTGATCATGAAACAGATACAGAAAACTAAGGCCCAGATGGTTAAAATAAAATCAATGGTACAAAACTACCTATATTGCCCTTATTGGATTAGCAGCACTTTTTCCTAATCATAGGATTAGAACATTTAATATCGTTAAACTGTTGTTCCAGCGATCCTTCCGTATCGCGAAGACGCAAGTCCACAAACACGAGAGTTCTTAGCGCGAGTAGTGGACGTGCTTCTCGATTACATACAGCAAGTTAATGACAGGAATGAAAAGGTATAGTAATTTATGTATATTAATTTCTTCTTACGTGAGGACAGAAATGAAACCAGATAATATTTTGTATCGCATGTTACTTTATAATATTAACTATTTACAGTAGCATTAATATTTCGCTCAATCAGATCCTGGAATTCAAAATGCCGGAGGAGATGCAAAAGATGGTGGATCTGCAACTGCCTGAAAATCCACTGCCTCTCAAGCAACTCCTGGAAGACTGCAAGATCACCCTCAAGCACCAAGTCAAAACTGGTAAGTCTTCATTTTTTTCTATAAAATATATTCTTTATTTGTTTGTAAATAGATAAAAGCTTATTTAGATCATGTACAATCTTAGCCTACATAATAATAATAGATAATTATTAAAAATGTATGAAAAAAGAACTAAAAAAAAGTTTGGTCCCCGTGGCAGTGGGGGGCACCAGCTTATGCACTTGTACCCAACAGTCTCCAATCCAAAAGGAAAAACTTTATAGGGTATTAAAGTTAGAAGACAATGTATTGTGATGATTACTGTTATCTCTAGCTATGTTGACCTAGTGGACAAGACAGTTTTAAAGTCCTCTAGTGCCACTGCATTACTACTTGTTTATTACAGTACATGTAAATGTTCTCGATAGCGTTTCGGTCTAATATATAGAGAACCTTAGGATTATTCTTATTGCCGTATAGAAATATATTTGAGGCATAGCATCCTCTCGTAATCTTGAAATCATTTCGCGTGGCTGCAACAGAAGCAAGTCGGGGCAATCATTCCAATACATTTGTACGTTTAATTGAATTGTTTGCTAGGGGCGGTCGATGTAGGGGCTCAATGTGTCCATCAAATGCGATTTAGTGTCTGCCTCGACTTGTTTTATTGCGAGAATAAGGGACTTTTATCTTGTATAAGATATATTTTTTTCTAAACCATAATTATTCAGTAATTAGACAATGTGTAAAGAAAAAGCGAGGAAGCCCAAAAACTTGGGAAGATGAAATAAAAAGGATAGCGGGAAATAATTGGAAAATTGTTCCAAGAAATATAGTGTACAAGTGGAAGAATTGGGAGGTGGCCTTCACTCCGTCGGAGGTCGAGTACTAGTGAAAACATAAATGACTTGGACTTAGTGTAACTTAACTAACTAGTGTACTCGAATAAGAATACTAGATAAAGGCTACTTTTATTTCATTTAATTAGACAATGATTTGGTAAACTTGTTAACATTGCACATGATCCAACAGACCGACGATTTGATATTTTGTTAGGTTGTTTCTAAAGTAATGTGGTGTAAATTTTTTATATGCATTTGTTTAGAACGTATGTATTGTTACATATTTCAAGAGATCTACACACATATACTATAACATTGCATATTATAGCATTATTACTAACCAAACACTTACAGAAAATATTAATAATAATAATTAAAAAAGGGCATTCTGCCAGAGCCCACAACAGTTTGCGCCAAAAAAGTTTCCAAAAACAAGGTATGCGCCATTTAATAAACTAGCTGCGATATCCTTGTAAGTGTAGTGTTCTAACTTCCATGTTCTAGGATTCCATCCTATAGATACATATCTAGTATACTATTAAGCAGCCCCGACATCTCTTGTGCTTTTAAAACTCATCAAACGCCAGACACCCGCACCCCGTATTCGCTCGACGAAGCAAATGATTTGACAATGCAAGGGACGCATGGGTTCTTTTGTAGAAGAACTCGACAATGTTCTTTACGTTTTAAAGTTTTTTCTTTATGGATTAGGAGATTGGAATAACAATCTATCCATAATGTTAAATATACTGTTGCCTTCTTAACTTCTTGTGTTCCTCAAAAGATCATGCTGATAACAATTTAGCACCTTACAATAATATTGATAAGTTGTTAAAGATTACTTTAAGAGTAAAGTCCTGGCGTTCTTAGTGTTTGTACCGAGGGGCGTATAAACTTATCAATTAATAGCAAAGTTGTCTAATTAATTATCGGCGTGTGCCGGGGCTCACGGGGTGCCCCTCAAATAAAAACAATGGCTAAGCCGCTGTAAAAGCCACCTGATTTAGTGGCTAAAGTGCCCTTATATTACGCAAATCATTGGATTATGGGAATGTTTGGTGGCTATGATTTATGGATATTTTGAGATTCAATTAAAATCCATTAGTTTGTAAGTACATCACGTTTAATGTATATGGCAATTTAATTTTTTTGGAGTCAACTTAAGAATATTTAATGTATCAACCAAGGCTCAAAGTAAAAATGATAAGTTGGTTGATTTTGTATAAATAATTTTTATTAAATGTATCACTATGTATCATATTATATTTTTAATCACGCTAACTTATTAACAAAGCTTTCTTTGATATTGTACAGTGTCCAGTGAAAATGAAAATCACAGTTACCTATCTGCATTCTATAGTTGATAGATCCCCTGTCCGACACAGATCAGGATTATGGATCGTTTCAAGCCATTGTGTGCAGATAACAGCGTCTCTGGCATTGTTGTGGAGATTTTATATTACCCAATTTTCAATAAGCACTAAAAATTTTACCAACCTTATTTCTTGAGATTGCCGGGTATACGCGTAGGTTATTTTTATGTATATAATATATATGTATATGACATCATTTTAAAATCCTCATCACTGTAAAAAGATTAGTTCTTAGCGGAATTATTTTGGTCGTGTTCATCGGTTATGTCAATATTTTTCTTCAATTTTAAATTACCGCTTAGCTGGAAATATCACTTTATTATTTTAAAACAGGGTTTTAATTAGAAAATTATAAATATTTATTACATTTGGTTCCAATGTGCCGCGACATTATGAGTTTGAAATGATGTTTAGAGTGTGATATCGAATACTTTGTTATTTACTTTTTAAAAATTTCATTTAATGCAATTATTAAAGGTAGATTTGGAGGGTAAGAAACCGTTTATTGTTTTAATTACAAATATATAAATAGTATTTTTCATATTATAATAGTTTTTTTTCAAAGAAAAGTTTTACAAATTTTTGACTCAATTTTTACTGTTTGGAAAAGTTGATTGTTTTGTAAAATATGCAGTGCAAACCCTTTAATCCAATATAAATAAATCTATTGATAGGAAAACAAACAAAAACGGATCGTGGCCACAATGACGACTGATTGCTGTCAGTTGTCACTTTGAGAAGCACGTGCCGCGGGGAAATTATAACCTCAAAATCACCCCTTACGCGTAGCACCATTTTCCCTTAGCTTACTGTATCATTTTTGTTTCTATAGAAAAAACTAACAACCTTCAATTTTAAAAGCTGAAATCTTTAAAAACCTTTTCAACGATTTCTAGTTAGTATTTATGCAACGTTTAGAAATGGGCAGTAACTGCATGTTAAATTACGAAATCATATTTAACAAATGTAAAACTGTATTGACTTTATTTATACTTAAATGTTATATAAAATAGTTTAACTTAGCCTAGGAAGTCGTAAATATTATTTTTCGTTGACTGTATATACAGTTTGGACTCTTGGGGGTTTGCAAGGAGAG